>NW_024882407.1:0-296611 GCF_019059575.1 Amphibalanus amphitrite | reverse complement strand
CGCGGACAAACTCATTGTTACTTTCTCCCGTATGTGAACAACCTACGCCTTATTACCTTAGCCTTTGTCGGATACTTACCTATGTCATATCAATGAGAATCTCAATGTTTTTTTTTTATAAGATTAGTAAAAGTCAAATTTGCCTAAGCGTTGGCTGTTGGGTGCTAATAAAATGGGGACGAACTTTTTTGTCGCGTGCCCTTTTTTGCCTCAGATAGCCTGTTTGTATGCTCCTATCGTCCTATCGCGTGCCCTCTCCCCGCCCCCACAGGCCCCAGGGCGGGGAGGAGGGGCAGGGCTGGAATCGCCCGGGCCGGATGGAACGCCGGTAACCGGCGTCGGGTCCGGACACTGCGCTCTTCCACCAGAAATCCGCCGGTGACCGGCGCTCCGCAGGAAATCGCCGCGCCGCCACCTGGTGACGTCATTTGGGGCTGACGTCACAGCGGCGCCGCGCAGCGCTGATCGATGAGCTCATTTCCTGCCGCCTTGGCTCGCGACTTGAACGAGCCGCAAACGACGATTAGACGGGCGACAGTCCCAAGAAGAAGGTGTCGCGGTCTTGAGGCTGGCCGCGCTGCTGGCTATTTATGGGGTGGAAACTTCTTGCCAGAGGACGGCGAGTCGTTTTAGTGGATGAGCTCATCTTCATTTTAGCCGTTATAATCCTGTTTAAGAGAAAACTGGCATGGGGTAGATGAGAAACGATTGAGGGCGCCTTATAATTAATAATGCTTACTCTGTCCGATGTCTGTAATGCCGCTGGTGTTTCATTGACGAATCCTATTCCAAGGCAAATTGTGACCTACATCTGAAATTAATCTCATTTTCGGGTAGTTACTTAAAAAAGAATTGCATTAAAATTAAAAGGAGATCGAATTATTATTTGTGTCCTAGTTTTCAGTGAATAGACTCTATAGCTCTAAAAGCTCTAAAAGAGACTGCAGTGGTGTTTCACAACATTTTAGCGGTTTGTTGTTGGGCATTTATTGATGCTTTGTTGGGTCATGGGTGCAGGATGCTAATAATAGTCCTGGCTCACACATTGATACAAAGTATATCGCCACTCCAGCATTCTTACTAGCAGCAAACCTCTCGTAGAGGTGATAGTAGCAAGCAAAGGAGCTGTACCTTATAGAGCAGGCGGTCCTAGAAATTTTAACACTGTCAGATTGTGTGGATGAAACAAGGTTTTCATAAATCGTGTTGCTTTTGTTCTGCTAGGGGTCATTGCGAGACAGTTCACTAACGTATAGCTGATATAAGTACACACATTCGAACGTTTGTTATTACACTCGGAAGGTATCTAATTAGCACTTCACACGACAGAGAGGAGCTGTGTTCCTCGGCTGTAAGAAAATGGTACTTATTAGCCCTTCTTCACGACGGAACATTGGGCACCTGTTTGATTGAATTCGAAGGCAAAGAAGCAAAGCAATCGGTATTCCACTCGAAAGGTAGAAACCCTTCTAGCAAACAACTACTCGATATGAAAACGGTGTTGCTAGTATAGCTGTCATTGAAGAGCCGCTGCTGGCGCCCGGTTGTCTCCGCTCAGAAGAGGTTGTTGCCGGTGCTGTAGCCGCGGCCACCCTCCTTCCAGCCCTCAGTGCTCCAGCCAGGCTCACCGGCCGTCATCCGGACAGTGGCTCCGAGCCAGGAGTCGCACCCGACGCCGACGTATCGGATCTCGGTCAGCGCCACGGAGGCCCGCAGCGAGACGCTGATGTCAGCGCTGGTCAGCGTGACCGTGTCTCCAGTCCAGGAGACGGTCAGCTCGACTTCACTCAGACCCCATATCGGCGCGACTGTGGGAACCTGGAAGTCGTCCTGTGTGAACTCAGAGCCCGAGGCAACACCGACGGCAATACCGTATGGTGGGAAAAAGAGCACATTCCGATCGGGAACTTGGATAGATAATCGCAGCGCCTTGTCGTCCTGGAACTGGTATTCCTGTCGAAACTCCACCCATAACTGATCCGGGGCCGTGACGTGGAACTTGAACTCGTAGCTAGTCACCGGTGCGATGCGAAGGAAGATGCCTTCGCTGCCTACCTTAACTGTTGGATACAGATCAGTACCGGTTTTACTAAGCAGAGATTGGTCGGCAAGACCGGCTTCCATTCTCCAAAAGGCGCTGACGCCCGGTGGTGAGCTGAACTCAACGGAGGCCAGAGACGTCGCTTGAAAGAAGGGTATGCTGTAGAGGGGGAGTGTCTCATCCTCTCCGGTGATGTCATACCCACCGCCGGGCTGGAAAACCAGAGACAGCCGGCGGTACTCGGTGGTGGAGAGAATGCTGGGTAATGTCACCGTTTCTGTAATCTTCAAGAGGAACATATCCAGCTCGACACGTACTCCGTTGTTGTTATTTACCCCAACAATCAGATGCGCGACTTCACCGGCTATTCCTCTGATTGTTGTCATGATCTCGGCGAGCTGACTGACCTTGACCTCAAACCGGAATACGAGTCGATCGCCGACGGAGAAGGTCTTCTTGATGGCCAGCTGGCCGTCTGTGGCGATCTCTTCTGCCCAGAGCGGCAGCGCCAGGGTGGCGCTCGCCTGCCAGTACTCAGAGTTTAGCGTGCACTCAGTGCCGTCGCATGTGTAGGCCTGTTTTGGGTACATGCCGGCCTGCGGGCAGTCCACAGAGCAGTAGCAGCGCCAGCCGCAGAGGCCGAGCGTCTCGCAGTCGGCGCCGCCCTCCTTCAGCAGCTCCCAGGTGTGGTTGTAGAGGTCGTAGTAGCGCGCGCCGGCCAGCGGCACCAGCGACAGGGTGTCCGGGTCGTCACAGACGCCCTGCTCGTGCAGCCGACACGAGCCAGACACGAGGGTGACGGCCGCGCACGGCGACGGCCAGCCGGCGCACAGGGCCACGCAGTGCGTGGGCGACGGTGACGGCCGCTCGGCCAGCGGGGCGGCCGAGAGGGTGAGGTTGGTGCGCCAGCGGCCGGCGGCCAGCAGCGCGCCGCCGCCGGACACCAGCAGCGCGCTGCCGCCGGACACCAGCGCCGCCAGCAGCGGCACCAGCAGAGCCATCGCCACCCAGCACCCGAGGACAGGGAGTGAGCTCCGCCCGACAGCCGCGAGTGGCCCTCCGGCCGGGGCTGCTCGGGACGGGCCGGGTACTGTTTGGTTATGCATGAGACAGTGGTGGTTTCGCCGTCTGCAGTAATTACACTTGTCAGCCGTGCGACTGGCAGCACGTAAAGTTGGTTACCTAACACGAAATGCTTCTGCTGAAATTGCAATCCTGCATTGCGGTGGAACTAGGTCTGTGGCAGTTAATGGATAAGAGAATCAGAATGTCTTTTCACAATCTGGGTTACTGCATCGCGCCAGCTAATTTGACCCGCGCCCCGCTGGGGGGGGGGGGCAGAATCTGCCCCCCACTCCCGTTTTTCGCCAATAACTTCTAAACGCGTTACGCCAGCAACGTCAAACTTTCAGTACCTAATCATACATCAATTTGACACGTTCCCTGAAAATTTGAGCGGAATCCGTGTGACAATTTTTGAGAAATTGACGTTTTAGTGACGTCATGTTCGCCATTTTCGCCTCAAAAACGGCAAAATTTCAAACGCCGCTTACATCTTCATTTTTAAAGGAATCAAGACGTAACAAAAAAGGTTATACGTGATTCTACTTTGTCTATCAAATGGGTATCTCGATTCTTTGAAAATTTTTGATTTTGGCCCAAATTTTTTTTTTTCAAAAAATTGATTTTTTGGGGTAAAATATTTATAAAATCCAAAATTTTAAGTGTATAAAAAACGGAATATATGTCAGAGAAGTGGTCTATATGCACCTACATACCAATTTTAAAAGAATCGGTTCAAAAATGTGGGAGTTATTCAAAATTTTATGACGTCACGACACACAAAAATTTTGAAAAATGATTTTTTATGGAAGTTCTAGACCTCGTACGGAAACAAAAATAGCACCATTCGATTCGCCGTGAAAAACTGCATCAGATAGACACCTTTTTAGGCCTTAACAACCAACTTCAAAATTTGACCTCACTTGACCTGACCTTGACCTGACCTCGATCTGAAATTCATCCAGAGGTGGTCCATATCACTTATTGAGTGTGCCTATTGAATTCTATGAATAAAATGACCCATAAAACATGTGTCTCACATGCCCTTTTCTATATTTTGTTTTTGGTGACCTGACCTGACCTAACCTGACCTTGACCTTGACCTTTGAATGACATTGTATGCAACGAATATTGTCTTGGTAGGCTTAGAACACGTTGTGGGCAATCAGTCTCAGTCCATTCTTCGGCAACTACGGTGCAAGGCCGATACTGTAGAAACTTGCATTTTGTACCCTTGACCTGACCTTGACCTGACCTCTGACCTACTGAAGCAAACAAATTTGGGCTCTTAAGATTTGCCTTGTTGAGAGCTTTCGATTGCCGTTTTCCCCGTCTTTCTACGACCATCGGTTCGGAAGTTAGAGAGGGGGGCAGAATCTGTCCCCCCCCCCCCCCAGCAGGGCGCATATGGCTGAATAGCCCAGCGGGGCGCGGGGCTATGTGCTGGGTTAAACGTCATTACTTTTGCTTTATTTCATTTGAAATGTGCCGTCAGAATGTTCGCTGTGTTTTTGACAGGTCAGTAGGCAGTAGGCACCTTGGATGACATTTGACAATAATTTTCTTTGGCATATTAGATGATAAGGATGTGTAATGGCGGTGTGATTATTGTGTACCTTCACCATGCTTTGTCCGTGTGTGCGCCTATCTTGATGTGTGGGTCTGCTTTTGTGTAAGAATTGTAAAAAATTTAATCCCTTCTACCTAAGCATTAAGAGTTAAAAACTGCCGTAAGGTAGGTATGCTCTACACATAACGTTTTTTTTTTTTTTTTGTTAGTCATCTACTTAGGGTCCATAAGTTTTTTACACCTATGCGCCTGATCTTTGTCGCATGTGGAACGTCCACCTATAAACTTGCAAAATGTTTGGTAACCCATTTTAGCGCCTCTTACTCTCTGTTTCGCCTCTACTTTTGTTAGAGCCTCTGTTTCATTCATGACAAGTTCCTATTTTAAAGGTTAAGAAGGATATAACGATCGAAAATTTAAATGAAATCACTCCCTTTTGAAATTGTGTTATGCTGGATACAAATTTGCTGGTAGCATTATAGGTACTAGGTACACGATCCCTGTAATTTTTTCATTTACAAATAGAATAAGTTCAAAGCTGCCGCTCATTTCATTTCTTTTGGAAAATTCTTGGGACTGTCTTTCATATCACCTCGTCTTATCACTTGTGTTACGTAACTTTACAACAACCATTATATAGCTGTTTGTCTGGCCACGCTTCATTCACTCAATGAACCTCATTGCGGCTGTCTGGATACCCAGAATTAGCGTCAGCAAAACACCGACCGCGCCGTCAGCACACTTTCGGAGATTGAACACTCGGCACTAACTATTCAAGCTACCCGTGGTGCCGAATTGTTACTTGTCCTTATTCCCGCCCACGTGTGCGCGTGGCAGGATGGTTGTTCGTTAACCGCCATAAAGTCAAACGTACTTACATATTTGTCTTTAGATAACAGAGGTATTAGTGCTTTTAGCTTTCTACATTTTTCTCGATTTATGAAATGACTTGCACAGGATACTGCAGTTAGCTAATGTGTTAATGTTGATGCCAACGTACCCTTAATCATTATTTTGTACTTTGCTACGGATCCCAAGCATATCGTAAACAAATCCCCGTTCAAAATTCAAAGTCTCCTGTTCTTTCCTCCCCAATCCGCCATCCTTCCTGGTTCCTGTCCCTCTACTCGGCTTCCTGTCCTTCCCTGATCCTTGCTCCGGCTCTTTCCTGTCCCTCTATTCTCCCTGTCCCTCTCCATCCCTCCATGTCGGCTGTCCCTCACCGTCCCTCTCTGACCCTCCCCTCTATATCCCTCCTCGTATCCCCCGTCCCTTCGTCTCACAGTAACGCCGCGTTCGTTCCTCTGTCGGCTACTCTACCTGTCCCTCCCTGTCCCTCTTCGTTCCTCCTCTTCCCTCTCCCCGTCCCTCTCCGTCCCTTCGTCTCACAGTACCGTCTCGCCCGCTCCGCTGT
Organism: Amphibalanus amphitrite; assembly: GCF_019059575.1. Taxonomy (NCBI): domain Eukaryota; kingdom Metazoa; phylum Arthropoda; class Thecostraca; order Balanomorpha; family Balanidae; genus Amphibalanus; species Amphibalanus amphitrite. The sequence continues at coordinate 290,524 of NW_024882407.1, read as the reverse complement.
CGGGGACGGCGGCCGTTCGGGGCCGATAATTCCGCCGCTAACGACGCTGGCCGCTCCCGCCGGACGCGACCGAGCATCAATCCTGGTGTCGATGGCGACGAAGGCGACAGTGAGCCGGCCCGACCGGCGGGGAGGCGACGAGCGACGGACACTGTCGAACCGATCGACGAGAGAAAGAGGGGATGGGAGAGGGAGGAGGGATGGAGAGAGAGAGAGAGAGAGAGAGAGAGAGAGAGAGAGAGAGAGAGAGAGAGAGAGGAGAGAGAGAGAGAGAGAGAGAGAGAGAGAGAGAGAGAGAGAGAGAGAGAGAGAGAGAGAGAGAGAGAGAGAGAGAGAGAGAGCAGAAACAAAGACCATGGTCAAATTCGTACACTCTGCAACCTTTAGGTATATGCCCGCGATTGAATTCATTTATGTTCAGTTGATACTCTATCTCAAAGAAGATATGCTATTGCAGTGTAGGCTGTCATGACAGCACTCTTTGCTTATGCTAGGTAATTAAAGTATAAGATATATTTCATAATTCGAAGCAAAGGAAAAATATAATAGCAGGCACCGCATTTCTGATCGATTTTATCCTCATGAATTTATCTACCTTCATGAATCTGCGGTTGACGCCAGCAGTAACGACGATGGCAGCATCAGCCCCCCGGAGCGCGATCCCCCGGAGCAGCCCCCCCCCCGGAGCAGCCCCCCCCTCGGCCGGCGGCTCCTCTCCCCAGCCGGCGGCGCCGGATGTCGGGTAATGGTGCCGACCGGAAGGTGGGCCCGGCGCCGCTGGGGGCCGCCGGGGCCGCCGGAGCGTCCCGGCAGGGGACGATCAGGGCACCGTGGTGCCAGAATCACCGTGGTGCTGTCCGAACCGAGACACAGAGTGGCAGCGTATACAGTGGGAGTGAAAATGGCGGCTTTCCAGAAATGTTTTTGAAAATGAAAAATGCGAAAGTTTCAGCCGGCAAAACCAGGTTGTTGAGATCAGAAATGCAATTTTTGTTTTATTCCCGCCAGATTATAATTATTATTTTTCAATTTGAAGGTGTCAGAGAAATATAAAAGGAACTGTAACATGGAACGTCGTTACATCGATGAACTTACAAATCAACTTGAACGCTACCAAGAACTGCACTCTCACAAGAGCATTTCTAATGTCGTGAATTGGTAACGGAATGCAATCAACAATTACTGCAACCAAAATTTCACAGTTAACCGTAAAATATACCGACAACTGTCTCAAATACCTGTATGGTTCTCTGGGTAACCGTCGCATAAGGACGAAGCATGAAATGGAATCACTAATGTTTTATGTAAAAGTAAAGTTTATGTAAAAGTTTATGTAAAAAGCCACACTTGGATTTATGCCACCTAATCACATCCCAAGCTTTTTGTACCATGGATATAACAGCCACGCACTCCTTGATACTATCATTAGCCGCGTTTACATAGGGCTAGTTGCCAGATAGTGGAATTCCACTAACGAGACATTTTTTTCCACTAACGAGACATTTCAGGCACCTTCAGATAATTCTGACGACCTATCCGGCCAGAAGGACCAAACCGATTGACAAAAATAAATACATCGTGGCGGATGAATACTTCAGGCCTAGACATAGTATAGATGTCGCAACTCGCGGCCTTCCCGGCAGTAAGGGCGAGGTATAGATGACGCTACTGCAGCAAGTCACTGGAACGTGGGAGTCGTGGAATGGAACGGAAGATACGGAACGGGGGCTTCTTAACGGAAGCTTATTCGTTTATTTTCATTTAAGAATTGATTTCGTGCGCTAGGGAAAGAACATTGTCTTCTTTTTCCTTACGTCTGCACCCCCCCCCCCCGTCCCTTCCATCCTTTGGATCAGCCAGTGTGCAGCAAGAGGGTTCATCGGAGAAAAACAACAAAGAGCAATCCTCCCTGAGCCTGTCAGGTCAGAAATAACCTGAGCATAGGCGGCGGAACGGGGAGGGCACCGGGGCACCGTGCCCCCTTTGATTTTGGCATTTTAACATTAGCCCTATGGGCGCTGCATGGAAAGAATGGGACCAAAAGTCGGCGGTGCCCCCCCCCCTTAATTGAAGGTGCTCCGCGGCTACTGAACCTGAGGACCGTTCGTTATGCCCTACTGCCCACGCTTCTTAAAATTTCGTAGTAGTCAGTTATCTGGCCAATGTTTCCGTATAGGGGTTGGCAAACACAACTGAGCCTCGTGAGTGGGATGAGTACTGGACACAGAAGTGGACAATCTGTTGGCAAGGAGCCCGCAAGGATAATATCTCGAAACTCAGGACTACGCATACAAACACTTTAAAAGTATCTAAATCTATACTATAATCGAAAGCCGCATTGTTGTGAACTACCGGCACGTGCGTCCAATCACCATCAAGAACGGAAGTCCGACCTACAGCAAGCACGACAGTCCGATCATAGATGTATTGAAAAATAACTAGCAACTTTAAACATCGCCTTCCTCAGCCACGCTCTACACCGCATCACATAAGAAAACCGCCAATATCGATTACAAAACACACATAAAGGAATTTCGTAGGTATAGATCAGAGGAATACTTCACCTCCTTTATCTGGCGCGTCAATAGGTATAAAGTAATCTTTGGCGTCTACGCACTAGCAACATCTATAATGCAAACAGCAGTTCAGAAACCATCCACTAAAATTGTAACAAGGCAAGGGTTGGTCAAAATAAATTATAGTCACCGTGATAAATAGCAAACGAAATACAGAACAAGCACAACAAAGCATACCACACTCGTTTAGACTGTACCTACAATATGCCTACATAAGACATTGCAGCAGTGTACAAGGGAAACATTCTTTAAAGATGCTAACGTGAGGAGTTTTAAAAGTTTGGTGAACATAGTTACGAGTCACTGCACAAGAAATGTCGCGGTCGCCAGCCGGCCCAGGCGAAAGAGTCGACGGAGACGGCGTCAAACAAACCCGAGAGGGGGTAGTTTCATCCGCATCAGCGGAGGCGCTCTCTCTACCAAGGTCGTCAGTTACCAGCCGCAGCACCCTGCTGGCGATTTGATAGCGGCTCTCATTCTCAGCTGGCTGAGCGCCATGTGCCGGGTCATCCGGCTCCATGATTTCCCCTTTCATTAGCAGTTGCTGTTGTAGTTATTGTTGTTGCGTTCCTTTCAGCCGCTGCCGCAGCATAGCCGTACGGTTCTGGATGGTTCTCACGGCGGCAGCCAGGGTCACCAAATCCGTCTCCCCGTAGCCACACCAGACTCGGGAAAATGTACCGAGATGTACCGAGCCAATGTTGCAGCACTCGCGGCATTCATCGGTAGGACTCCGCCCAACCCAATGTCGGCACTGGCAGGAGCCCGACCAGTGGTCCAAACGAAACTGATGAAAATCGACAGCTGATGAGCGGTCCTCCACTGACGCAGGACGGGTGGCGACGGCGCGGCCGGTCCTGGAGCTGGAACAGCAGAATGGACCGGCCGGGACACGCGGCTCATCAGTCCATTCGTGCTGCTACTCCCCGTAGACCCCAGCTCCTTCGCTGCAGGTTCTCGCGTCTGCCGACCCGTCCGTCCACACCCACGCGGCTCGATAGGGGAGGGGAGGGCAGATATCGTTACGTCGCTTGAAGCAGTTCAGCTGCCGAGGCTCTTTGTCGCAACACCGCCAGCGCCGCGCATCGCAGCAGCACATACCGTGGAGTGCCAGCCTCTTCGCGGCAGACGCGGCATCGGGCAGCAGGGCACTCCACGTCGTTGCATTGTAGGCATCCGGCCTCGGGAGGCGGCCGATGCAGAGCAGGTATACTGGCGGATGTCGATAACGACTGCACGGTCGGCCTTCAGGACGGAGCCAGGACAGCGGTCGACCCATATCGACCGGTACCATCCGTCCGGCCAGTTCCGCTGCCAGGCGCGCGCAGCGTCGCGCGCGCGCCTGCCGTGGCGCGCCTGTCGCGCGCGCGCGCCTGCCTTGCAGAAAGTGCCCACGTCGATCGGCGCTACCGTTGGGATAGACGGCGGTCGACCCATATCGACCGGTGCCATCCGTCCGGCCAGCTCCTCCAACACCGCTCTTAGGGCGAATAGCTCGCCGCGCGTGCTAAAGCAGAGGGCGCCTGCCGCGACACGCACCTCTCGGATGTCGCGGTTCAGGGGGGGGGGGGTGGCCCCTCCTCCTCCATCTAGCACACCATCGGTGGCGGAGCTGTCTGACCAGATCAAGCTCGCCTCAGACGGGAGCTCCGCCAGACGACTTTCCGCCGCCTTGGCTCGCCAGCCGTCGCGCCCAAACTCGCTTCAGGCCGTGAGTCTATAGCCGGCGCGGTGGCGTGGCTTCGTCATGGTAGCCTTGGGCGGGTTGTCCTCAGAGAACGCATTCGCATTGGCGAAGAGGCGAGCAGCGCCACGAGTCCTGAAAAGACCAAACAATATCAATAGACAATCAAAATTGTAAAAATTGGCATTAACTGCGCAACTGATGTTTGCTTGTTTGTTTATTAGGGTTTACGGGCGCTGCGGTGGTCATTTTGCACCCATGAAGCTGTTCTGGTGAACCTGCCCAACTGAGCAGTGATCATGCCATAACTTATGTTTGGCGTAGTGGCAGGGTTCCACCTAAAATTTCGGCGCACGTCAGGTGTAACGTCACATGCGACAAATTCAGCGCATGTCAGTTGGGCAAACTAAGGCTGATGGAATAATATAAAACGAGGGCACCAAAAATTGATCCTAAATGACCATACTTGGACATTAATGCAGACCCTCTCTGTATCACCAATTGTCAGAAAACAAGCAGGTGTTTCAAGGAGCGTTAGAGAGTCATGAAGCCAGGATAAAACACAGTGCTATTTTCTCAAAACAGTTTTTACATGATAGAGTTAGGTAACTCTCTCTCTCTCTCTCTCTCTCTCTCTCTCTCTCTCTCTCTCTCTCTCTCTCTCTCTCTCTCTCTCTCTCTCTCTCTCCCTCTCTCTCTCCCTCTCTCTCTCTCTCTCTCTCTCCCTCTCTCTCTCTCTCTCTCTCCCTCTCTCTCTCCCTCTCTCTCCCTCTCTCTCTCTCTCTCTCCCTCTCTCTCTCCCTCTCTCTCTCCCTCTCTCTCTCTCTCTCTCTCCCTCTCTCTCTCTCTCTCTCTCCCTCTCTCTCTCTCTCTCTCTCTCTCTCTCTCTCTCTCTCTCTCTCTCTCTCTCTCTCTCTCTCCGTTTACCATTCGCAAGGCCAAAAAGCCCAATTGGTTTTGAAAGACATTGGATTACTAGCTGAGATTTTTTTACTTTATCATAAAATGTTAAACCTGCGTGTAGATGAAGCCTGAACGGTGTCTTGCATGGGCGGCGCCACCGTGGGGTACGTGGGGTACTAGTACCCCACAGTCATTTGACTGTGGGGTACTGCATATACCCAGTACCCCACAGTCAGGAGCCCAATCTGAACTTTTTCAAGACTTTTTGGTAGTCGTGCAATGGCCCTCTAAAACCGTTAAATAGGTTCTAGCAGTGATCAAATAACTATTGCCGACAGAGGGCCAATGCTGAAAAATTTAACAGGCGGCTGTTACAGGCCCCTACTGATCGGTGGGGCGCTTTTAAGGCCTGTCCTGTCGTGTATTCAGAGGGCTTTTATGTAGCTTAGAGGGGCCCCTGTCAAGCGATTAGGGACCCTTATAATGTGCTCAGAGGGCCCCGTCAAGGAATCAGGGACCCCTTCATGAGTTTAGAGGGCCCTCTCGCGTACGCAGGGCTTTTCTGTAACTCATAGGGCCCTCGTCAAGCGTACAGAGGCCCTTTAAGCGCTGGGGCCCTTCTGTCGCTCAGAGAGGCCTGCCAGACGTTCAGGGGGCCCTTTAAATGCTCAGAGAGTTTTCATGTAGCTCAGAGGGCACCGTCACGCGCGATTAGGGGCCTCTTCATGTGCTTAGAGGGCCCTGCTGTGTACTCAAAGGGCCTTTATGTACCTTAGAGGACCCCGTCAAGCAAGCAGGGCCTTTATCATGTGCTCGGAGGGCCCTCACCAAGGAATTAGGGGCCGCTTCATGCGTTAAAAGGGCCCTCTCTTGTACTCAGGGCTTTTCTGTAGCTCATAGGACCCTCGTCAGGCGTTCAGGGGCCCTCTAAGCGCTGGGGGGCCGTTTTGTCGCTCAGAGAGCCCCGCCAGGCGCTCAGGGACCCTTTATATGCTCAGAGAGCTTTCTTGTAGCTCAGAGGGCCCGTTACGTGCGATTAGGGGCCTCCTCATGCGCTTAGAGGGCCCTGTCGTGTACTCATATGGCCTTTCTATGGCTTAGAGGGCCCCGTCAAACATTTAGGGACCCCTGCATGCGGACAGAGGGCCCCGTCGTGTACGTGGAGGGTTTTCTGTAGCTCATAGGGGCGGCCCCCTCAAACGTTCAGGGGCCCTTTATGCGTTTAGAGTGCCCTTCTGTCACTTAGAGAGCCCTACCAAACTTTCAAGGGTCCTTTATATGATCAGATAGCTTTTATGTAGCTCAGAGGGCCCCATCACGTGATCAGGGGCCCTTCATGCGCTCAGAGGGCCCTGTCGTGTGCTTAGAGAGCCTTTATGTAGCTTAAAGGGCCCCCGTCAAGCAATCAGGGACCCTAATTATGTGCTCAGAGTGCGCCCATCAAGGAAGTAGGGGCCCCTTCATGCGTTTAGAGGGCTCTCTCGTGTGCTCAGAGCTTTTCTGTCGCTCAGAGGGCCCTGCCAGGCATTCAGGGGCCCTTTACATGCTCAGAGAGTCTTCTTTAAGATATGATGGCCCTGTCACGCGCAACCAGGAGCCTCTTCATTTGCTTAGAGAGCTCTGTCGCGTACTCATATGGCCTTTTCTGGCTTAGAGGGCCTCGTCAAGCAATCAGGGGCCCCCGTCAAGCGATCAGGGGCCCGTCAAGTGATCAGAGGGCCCCTTCATGCACTTAGGGGACTCTGTCGTTTACTCAGGGCCATTCTGTAGCTCAGAGGGGCCCCGTCGAGCGTTCTGTATGCGCTCAGAGGGCCCTCATAAAGAGAGGGCTCTCAGGGGCCTATTCATGCGCTCAGAGGGCCTTGTGTATTCACACGGCCCTTCTGTAGCTCAGAGGACCCCGTCAAGTGTTCAGGGGGCCCCTTCATGTGCTCAGAGGCTCTTTCTGTAGCTAAGAGTAAAGCGTTCAGACTCCGGGCCACGAAAAGCGACCCGACTCTGCAGTCGGCTCCATCCTCTATCCCCAAAAAGATTATGTAACACTAACACTTGTCCCGTTCTAAAACCACAATTTCTTACCAAAAATAATGGATTTCAAATTGTGCATGGTAATTACCTGGAAATTGTGTCTTAATCAACCCTCGCCGGCTGAGGGGCCGGCGGGGCCTAAGTTTTTTTTTTCGCGATAGCTCCAAACACGCCGGCGATAGAGAGCTGAAACTTGGCATACCTGACCTTTGATTCAAGCCGGATCTTTTGACACCAATCGCACTTTCGGGTCAGGTCAGGTCACTGACTGATGACGTCATAAGTGAACCTCTGCAGTCTGCACGGTCTTTAGATGTCGCAACTTCGCAACGCCCTCACTGCCAGAGGAGATGTCACAGGGAAATGAAACTTGCAGGATCTAGTATCCATTATGAGTCTCACAACTTGTACTCGTATATCTCGGATTTTTCCTAAAGATCATATGAGGTCAGGTTATTTTCGTGACCTCACTATTTAAAGTGAATGGGGAAAAATGAAAACTAAAACTGCTATTCTGGCGCCGGGAACGATCTCCTTCTATCTCAAGCATAATTTCATGCACTTATTGTAAGGTTTCATGCGTTACTTTTGCAATGTTGACCTTGCTGACGTCATTTATGAAGTCATTAAGGTCATAATTTGTCTTCAATAACTCCCGATCAAATTGAGCTAGCGAGTCGGGAAAGCCACCAATAGACTCAGGAAGACCTGCTGAATCGAATGATATGCGACATGACCTCCTTCGATAAGTTGGTGACCTGGGGTCGCTGACCTGACCGTGACCCGAGGCAACACCCTAGGCTGACCTCACTCAAACAAAAAGTATATGATTCGACGCGCCGGAGCGACGGCGACACGATGCTGCCAAAATCGCGGCTCTGCGGCCGTTTTTTGCGAAGCTATTCATCAAAAACGGAACCCTACCTTGGGGCACTTGACCTGATCTCAGAGGTCACCGGTTGATCTAGGACCTTAAAATCGGGTATCAATCTCTGAATCTTGTAACGGCACACACGCTCGTTTTTTCCGCGACGCGCTAGCTCCACCAGGGGCGAAACGCCGAGGGGGTCGTTATTGCCCCCCCCCCCCCCCCCTCGGTCGGCGCGTATGTAGAAAACCAATAGGTCCGGCGAGGGATATACACTATACAGTAAGCAGTGCACAGTGTTAGCTGCATACAGTAGCACCCCGTAGTTAAAAAGTAGTTGAAACTCGTCCATATTCCGTAATATGAACAATAATTGGCAGGCTGGCAATTTATCAAAGCATCTTTGTCGTGACGAAAGGAAGGCATTTCAAATAGATGGTAATTTGGCAAATAACGCTGGTTATCTTTGTTGGTAGGTAATAGGTATGCAATACTGCATTAAGTGTTTTTAGTCTTTTGGCGAGGCAAGCCGGTCCCGTAAGCTCAGTTGGAAGAGCGTTGAATTCCACGTGGTGAGAGCACGCGTTCCCGGTTATAACAGTCCGGGTTCGAAGCGCGACGGGCGCTTGACGTTTATGGGCCTCCTGACAGGTATGGTTGCGGTTGGTGGCAGGCCGTAGCCAGGCAAAGTCAGTGAGGGGACCGGCCGTGCGCGCGCACAGGCCAGGCGCAGGCAAAGTCAGTGAGGGGACCGGCCGTGCGCGGCTATGTGCGCACATTAAACTTTGGACTCTAAATTCTGCCATAGAATCGGAATTGCGCGATCGGAGGGTAGAGGGCAGGGTCACTGCAACAAACTTCGCTTAGCGGTGGCTCTGTCCTTGTGAATCCTTCCCATCAAAAGGTTCGGACTAAATTTATAAAAAGAAAAAAGAAAAACATCCAGGTTCTATCATCTTTCACTGTCGACTATTAGATTGCTATTGCTAGTGCCTTTAACCCACGCCGTGCTGGTGGTCGAGCTGAACACATCTGACGTGTTTTCACCGCTCTAGCACGTCTCTATCAAAAGTTACGGCCACAAAACTACTGGTGACCGTTCATGACCTGAGATCACCTCAGGGGCATACAGAGGGGTCACAGGTGCAGTTTTCCGATTCAGTGTGTATATGTAAACATAACACACTGAATCGGAAAACTGCACCTGTGACAAAACGCTCTCAAACATCGGTTCATACGTAAACGTATGAACCGATGTTTGAGAGCGTTTTGAACGACATTCGTCCAAAAGAGGCGCATTTCAATTTTCTCCCATTGACTTATGGTCACTTGACGTGACCTGGTGACCTGACCTTGAAGACCCGGGTCTGAGATTTTCACATGTGCGGAGAAGATGTATGAACAGGTGTACCAAAAACGGCGGCGCTGCGCGCCGCCATTTTTTAAATATTTGCAAAAAAACTGACCGGGGGGGGCGTAAAAACTGCCCCCCTACCCAGCACAGCGCGGGTTACGCCATGATAAATGTATGGGCCCTTTTCACCGCGCAAGGGCCCTTTTCACGCATGGGCTCCTTTCACTATGCATGGGCCCTTTTCACCCTAGTACCTCACAGTCAAAAATTCGTGGCGCCGCCCCTGGTGTCTTGTAGGCTGATAGGTTGGAGGTTGAAGGTTAGTAGGGAAGGTAAGGTCAGGATAATTTCTGCTTTTTTATTTTCATTGGACTTCAGTCTTAATCAACACACGCATCAAAAATATCATCTATTTGAGCATCTTCAAGCCTCAATAAACAGCAAGTTGTACCACAACAAATTAAAAATTGATGTCATGCCAACATATGGTCATGATTTTTACCACCAGAATTGAATTAAATGCCTATTGATGCTTTACCTAATATTTTGAAGCCTGAAATCTGATTAACCAAACATTTTTTTCTTGTGTTGGCAGTCTAAAATTTGGCTGGCTTGAGCGCGATGCTATTGCTCTAGCAGAATCTCAAACGGATGTCTACCAAGTGCCACTCCCAAGAAAGTTTTTCAAGATTCTAAAACCACAAACTTAGTTGATGCCTGATCGTGTGATGGTAAATCAAATACCTAATAGCACTCCATCTGAGGCCAGTTTTACAAACAGAAAATAGCCACCTGCCGGATTATTTTGCCTAAAGGCTAATTCACATATGGAGTGTAAATGGTGAAGCCCTCCCTGCTTACCTACATGCCTATCGCGTTTACCCTCTGTATGTTGTACCTACGTGGAATGGATATATGAGGAGAAAAATTCCAGGCAGCTATTTTTGTTGGTAAATCGGGTAAAGTAATACTGGCCTCTGAACGAAAATTTGGACTGAGTGAGATCTGTCGTTTCTTTGGTGGTTTGGATAGGAGTTGATGATTTTAATTGAAAGATTAAAAGGAAAGGGTTTCAAGACAATCGGCATGACAAACCAACACCTTGCCTGCAGTTCAAGTTTGTCGATTTCTTCATCAAAATCTAGTCTTCGTCTAGTCCACAAATCAAGATGAAATTACTGGATAGGTACAACTTCTTCTTCTTCTCCTTCTGCACCTCACCTGCCACCCCCTACACTTCTACCTTATTCTGATAAATATATTTACATAATTTTCACAAGAATGCCACTCAACGGGTTACGGGGTAGATCTAAAAGAGTGCAGGGCTTCAGTTTTGAGCTATCTCAGTGATTTTGAGACACCCAATATGTCTTTGGCACGCCGTATTTGTCTCTCACCGCCTGCGAATTCGGCGATATGATTGGTCGAAGGCCGAGGCTATGGGTCCAAGAAAAGGCCAGGATTCCTGCCAAGATTCTTACAGATAGCCAAGGCCGATGACTGACGTGACTGACGGCATGTTACTGCCCTTGGCATATTGCCAATGCACTGCTCCGTCATATCCGCAGTAATGTCAACAGTCATATCGGAAGTAATATGGTAGCTATACGCAAAAACCATTTGGTGTATGGCTACCATACTTTTCCGATAACGAGACATTCTAGATCAATCTCTCTACTGTTGGCGAAATCTGCTGAGAAATCCCAAGACCGAACGCAAGCACATAAAAGTAATGCACTCTATGGATGCGTTCGAAATCTGGGAAGTGACGGATTTCATTTCTCAATGCGTGTCCCAGCCTTCCCCATGCTGTTCGTTCCGCCTGCCGCCATCTATTGCCATGTTTCGCATTCGCACTTCATGAATTGACCACCCCTCCAAGTAGGTTGGTATCAAGTTGGTATAGGTGTCGCATTGCTCTGGTCGATCAGGCTGAGCCAGCTGTCTGGAGAGTGGAGCCGATAAAAAAAACGCAGAAATTCAAAAGACCGACTCCAAAGCAATGGCAGCATGCATATCAATAGAACGTAATTCTGTCATGATTGCGTCAGAAGCAAACATAATGGCAAGAGTTTCTTGTGTGTCGGTAGGCGCGTGTGGAGCCGCTGGACCGACCGGGGACGTACAGAAGGGGGGACGGACGGGGTGCGCCTCCCTGTAGGGGTTTTCGGGGCCCATGCTGGCAGAAGGCCCACGTTGGCCAAAATCACGTCGGAGACGAACGAAATTCATGGGAATCCCCAAAAAATTACGTCAGGGCAATCAAGGCTCTCCGACTCGCCTGCCACCTAGGGTCCTTCAATTTACTACATGGGGCCTCCTGTGAATAACCGCTAGTGTCTGTGTCTGACCACTAGGGCCCCTCTGACTCCTCGGGTAGAGGGCCCTCTGTAGGTAGGAGGCTCTCTCTACGAGATTCCTCCGCTCCCTCCCCCCCCCCTCGGCCAAATTCTAGGTTATACGTGCCTGCGCTAAGCCGGAGTCGGAGAGAGGAGTTGACGACCACCGAATGACAAGGAGTACTCGTCCTGAAAGTAAACATTTGGAATACAAACAATCCAAAGCTGTTCAGTATTTATTAGTGATGTCAATTATAGAAAATATGAATACCAATTCCAAACCAAATACCAACATAAACCGTGAAGAAATACCGATACCGAACCAACTTCATAACATGAGGGAAATACCGACTTTTAACCAATTTCTCAGCCTCTTATACATAAGTGAGGGTTCATAATGCCAACAAAATACCAAGTACATTAGGATTGAAATACCAAATACCAAGTTGGTATCGATTTGGTATCGGTATACCAAAAAATTGGCATGCGATTGACATCTCTAGTATTTATATCATTCGAGAGCAGTGCCTTCAATTTGGATACACTTAGCATTCATTTCCCACACCCGTGTACACTCCACGAAGGCTTCTCCGCTGCGGACTCCCGCTTCAGCCGATGCGTCAGTTCATACCCTGATGGCTTGCTGGGGAGGGTGGCCAAGTGTCGCTGTGCCGCCAGGTGTAGTTCATCAGCCGAGGCGTCGCGCTGCAGTGTCCCGATGTCCAGCCTGAAGGTGAAGTCTGGGAAGGCGGCCACCTCCCACGGCGGCGCACTGGCATGCAACCAGCGGGGTCGAGCGGCAGGGCGATCCCAGCCGCTCGCCAGGTTTCGTGCCCCACCCCACGCCAGCCCGTCATCGACTTCAGTCGGCTGGGCGGCCCATCTTCCGCGATAGTCCTGAGGGCTTGCCCTCGGGGAGCGCGTGCGCCTTGCCGAAGAGCTTCGCTACCAGACGGAGAGGTGGCGGCCCTGGCGGCCGCCGTGAGGGACCTCCAGAGCCGCACGGCTACACCACGGTAACGCGGCTGGATGGAACCACAACAACAACAACAACAACAACAGGTGCGCGGCGCTGAGCTGACGCCGCTGCTCCACTCTGGTCATGTCGAGGTCAGTGGCCAGCAGCTGGTGGTGCGCCGGGTCAGGTCAGGGGACGCGGGCGTATGCCGAGATCGCCGAGCTCGGAGGTGGGCAGCGCGGCGCGGAACACGCGACTGGAGGTGACAGTGACACGCCGCGCTGTCATCGAGCCCGGTCAGCTGCTGGTGACCACCAGACAGCCCGCTCAGCTGACCTGTCACGTGACGCCGCCCCTGGCAGCCAGCGACATCGTCTGGTTCAAGGACGGCCGCCGTCTGCCCGCCGCCGCCAGCCGGCCGGCTCTGCAGCTGACCGGCGGCAACCGCTCCGTGGCCGGCATGTACCAGTGTCACGTGACCGATGACCTCGCCACCACCCAGGTCAGGATCGGAGCGTTGCCGGCTCGGCTGCTGTTGTCGCTGGTTCAGCAGACGGTGCAGCCGGTGGTGGACACTGCGATCACATTCACCTGTGCGGCCACCTCGTCACCGCCGCCGGCTGTCACCTGGACGAGGGACGGCGTCAGCGCCGACCAGCTGGGCGGCAGGTTCCACGTCCAGGACAGCACCTCTGGAGTTAAGGACGTCACTAGTCAGCTGACGATTCAGCAGGTGTCCCGTTTCAGCAGGTGTCACAGCTAACCCCTCCGACGGATCACCCTCCCGGTTCTGAGCTCCGGGGTCACTGCCTCCCATTGACAGACTTTTCTGGCGGCGACAGCGGAGATATCATTGCTCCGTCTGCGGCGTGGATGGCCAGCCGGGTGGTAGACTCTGTGGTGCCGGCCGCGCTGTGGGCGCTCACCAACAGCTGGTAGACTGTGACCGGCAGCAGACTGCACAATTCGGCCACGTCCAGGTCGGCCGGGAACGGGCCCTCGCGCCGCCGGCCAGCCACAGGCAGCTGAGACCGATGGAGGAGGGTGACACAACCCGGCAGGTCAGCTGACGCGGCGCCACCTCCGGCACTCCCTCCTCTGTGGTGGCGGTGACGGGCGAGCTGGCAGGACCCTGGCCGGCTCGGTTACAGGCGCTCATCGGGACTGAGTATGCCGTGTTGGGCTGCAGGTGTTTGAGGAGCAGCACCAGCTCCGGTCGGCGGACAGACCTGGTCAGGGTGATCTGGTCGGCCAGCCGGACGTAGGTGGCCTGTATCCGTCCGTGGGTCAGCGACTGCGGCGGCGGTGGGCTCCACGTCAGCCGCAGGGTGCGCGGCCCGGCAGGTCGTAGCCGGGCGCCGAGCGGCGGCCCGCCGGGCGGCTCCGGCTCGGTGTGCACCCTCAGCGCGCCGCTGGCTCGCTGCTGCCGTGCCGATTCACGACGAACACATGCAGCCGGTACGAGGCGCTGGGCTGGAGGCCGGCCACCAGCGCACTCCGCTGCCGGGCCAACACTGTCTCATTGACTCCCAGCTGCCAGACCCGGCCGGCGGCTCGGCGACGCACTGAACCACGTAGTGCGCCACGACGCTGTTGCCGTCGTACCTGGGCGGCCAGGCCACCAGCACGGATCGCAAGGTGACGGACGCCAGCCGCCGATCGGAGGGCGGCTCCGGCCGCTCCGTCACTATCACGTGCCGCGCGGTGCTGTCCTCGCCGTGACTGTTGCGTACGTGTAGGTGCCGCCGTCGGTCCGTCGCGCCGCCGTCAGTGTCAGCTGGGAGGAGCCGTCCGCAGCCGTTACCTGCACAGTGACGTCTCCGTCCGCCGGGGTCACCGGAGCTCGGTCGGGGTCGCCAGCAGATGGCTGCGCCGGTACCAGCTCAGCTGCAGCGGCCGGTCACCGAACGGCGCCAGACACCACCGAGGCGGCTCTCTGACGCTGCTGGAAACGGGCCGGCACGGTAATGCCGTGCGGCGCGGCGCGCCGCAGCGGCTCGTCCACGCCTTTGTCGGCGCTGTAGCCGTTTTCTCTGCCGCCGATCTCGGCGACCGTCAGCGGCGACAGGCAGCCGTCGGCGCCGCCCGACGGAGGATGAGCCGCCTGTCGACGGAGGATGAGCCGCCTGTCGGCGGAGCCCCGGAGCGCGGCGGCTGAAGTGAAAGTCCAGTCCATGAGACAATGGACGGTGGCTGATCGGCCGCCGAACAGTTGAAGTCACGACGCTGCCGCCCAGTGCCACTTCCCTGTCCACCATCTGGTGAAGCCAGCGCGGCGGCACTCTGACGCGGAGCTCGGCCGAGTCCGAGTGGCGGCTGCCGGTTACCGCGTTGGCCGCAGCCTGGTCGGCTCGCACGCACTGGAACACCAGGCTACTGTAGAACTCTGCGCCGACCGTCTCCAGGCGGTGGACGGCCAGCGAATGGTTGCCGCGCGGCCAGCTAGGCCGCCGGCCTCTACGGCGGTCTGGGCGCCGCCCGGCCTGGCCGGGCGATTGAAGATGAAGCTGAAGGATCTAGACCACCACCAGAGCTACGAGGTGTGGGTGGCGGCCGTCAACCAAGCCGGGCAGGGCGCGCCATCCCGAGCGCTGCTCTATCGGCCCAACACAAACATTGCGGCACGAAAAAATAGCCTGGTTCTCGCGACTGGTACTGGCCGAGCAGGCGCGGCCGCTACTGGTGCAGTGCCTGGCGGTGGGCTGGCCGGCGGCGCGACCCGTCTGGAGCGCCGACCGGCCGCTGGCGCAGCTAGGCACCGCCATCCGCGAGAACGGCAGTCTGTTATCAGCGACGAGCCGGCAAGCCCGAAACTGGACCTGCTCGGTGGCGAGCGACGCGATGACGTTGCGTGTGCTGGTGAAGCGTCCGGCGCGCGCCGCAACGCCCGCCGTGGTCGGCGTCGGCCGCCACTGGGTGCGGCTCGGCTGGAGTCTGCTGGGCTGGAGTACTTTTCTGCTGCCGCCAGAAAAGTCTGTCAATGGGAGGCAGTGACGCCGGGGCTCAGAACCGGGAGGGTGATCCGTCGGAGGGGTTAGCTGTGACCTCCCACCGGGGAAGGTCAGCTATCACTGGGAAGGGTTCGCTGCCACCAGCCACCGGGCAAGGTCATCCCCCACCAGGGAGTGTCAGCTGTCTTTGGGGAGGATCAGATGGCGAGGATCAGCTGTCACTGGAGAGGATTCAGCTGTCAGGAGAAATACCACTTTTATTATGGGTTTAGAACAGCTGGAATGGCAGCTCTGTAGCTTGAGCAGACACCATGGGCGGCCGAACGAGGAGGGCACCGGGGCACCGTGCCGTGCCCCCCTTTGGCTTTGGCATTTTAACATTAGCCCTATGGGCGTTGCATGGAAAGAATGGGACTTGGACCAAAAGTCGGCAGTGTCCCCCCCCCCTAATTGAAGGTGTTCCGCCGCTACTGGCTGACACCTGACCTTAGCGCATATTTTAAGTCTTAGCACCCCAGCAGCCACTCTAGCCAAGGATTTATGTTATCAATTTGATCTGAATCTTCTGAATGGAAGGGTTCACAAGGACATAGTCCCCGCTGAGAGGAACATGTTGGCATGCCCTCCACATTCTAAGCACACATACTGGGCTAGGGCAGAATTTGGTCTGAAATCATATGTACGCACAAAACCATGCATAGCCAATCCCTTACTGACAAAGGCTGGCTACAGCCTGCCAGCAGCCATAACCATACCCGTGAGGAGTCTCATAGCAGCACGCGGAGCACGTGCTGCTCCGCTGCCGGGCCCTCGCTGGCTCCCGTCGAGGTATTGGGTTTACGTGGAAATAAAATCTAATTCGGACGCTCAAACATGGGATAGTGTACAAAGCCCCGAAACACTCTGCCTGGTTGATACAGCCTTGATCAGTATATGTGCACATGTGCTTTATATGAAAAGGGCTTAATTTTCGCACAAATAGCCACCTAATTTTTGCTTTAATTGCCACCTAATTTTTAATAATTGCTTGGGTGTCAGAGGGGAAAATTGCTGACCAAAAAAAAAGGATGAGAGTGAAAATTGTCGGCCAGGTAAGGCCCAAAAAGAGTGGGAAAATGATCAAAAACATTAATCTACCTACAATTGTGACAGATGGGGCATTCCACGATAGATCGTACCACTTTTTCCAATTTGACACCCTCATCTCTCGGAATTTGACGAGAATTGGTCCTTGGGGTAATCAGGGGCTCTGAATCCACCTGTAACAATTTCAGGCTTATCAGATAAGTATTTTTTGAGTTATGGTGTATAACATTTTTTGGAACTTACTTTGCAGCGCTAAGTTTGGCGGGCTGTAGCTCGAAGACGGATTATTCAAATGCCAAATGTTATATAACATTGAACTTGCAATGAAACAGAGATTAATATGTATTTTTGAAATTTCGAAAAATACGCTTTTTTGATATATGACATATCGAGTTTTCTTTCATTTGTATTTTTTGGACTTTGGGACCAAATTTTTTTGAATTTTTATTTCTTTAAAAAAATATTTGGCTCATTGTTAACAAATATGCAAAAAATTAGGAAGGTGTTCTTTCTAAAAATGTATTTATTTTATGTCACGATAACGGTTTCGAATAGTGATTTCGGGAGGGGAGCTTACAAATGGCGTGGTAAAGCTGCCTAGTGACACCACGGGTTACTGAAATTTCAATTGAAGTCTGAGTCATCTGAAAAAATGAAAAGAGGGTTCGTCCAACCCTCTTTCCTATAAGCGCAAGGGTGAAAAAGGCTGTTTGGTTCTGACATTGTTTTGGACGCCAACGACCATATCTGTCCGAGATGAAAGTTACAGGACGCATACATGGTGTCCTCCAGAGGTCTCACAACCTGTATATCTGGGAATTTTTAAGGTTACGTGAGGTCAGGTGGTCGGTCACGTGACATCACTGTTATAAGTCAATGGGGAAATATAAAAACTGTTATTTTGGCGCCGAGAATGATCTAAAACTATCCCACGTACATGGTATCGTGATTTCATGCACTTCTTGCAAAGTCCAATGCTTTTCTTTTGCATTGGTAACCTTGCGTGACGTCATTTATGACGTCACTAGGGTCGTACGAGTTTTTCGTCAATAACTCCCGATCAAATGGAGCTAGAGAGTCGGGAAAGCCACCAATGAACTCGGGAAGACCTTCCGAATCGAATGATATGCCATATGATACCCTTTGCCCAGCTTCGTGACCTGAGGGGCTCTGACCTGACCTTGATCCGAGGTCAACTACTTAAGTTGACCTCACCCTAGCAAAAAGTATACCATTCGATGCACCTGAGCTAGGCGAACACAATGATGCCAAAATCGCGGCTCTGCGGCCATTGTTTGCGAAGTTATTTACTAAAAACCGAACCCGTAACTTCAGTCACTTGACCTGACCTCAGACGCTACCGGTTAAATTGAGACCTTAAAATCGGGTACCAATCGCTGCGACTTGTTGCGGCACACACTCTCGTTTTTTCCGCGAGGCTCTAGTTCTATTAGAAGCGAAACGGCGTGCTGGGGTCGTATCAACCCCTCCGAAGCCCATTTTGTTTGCGGGAAAATGAGGATTTTATAGAAAGAACACCTTTCTAATTTTTTGCATGTCGATTTGCAATGACATGAAGTTTATTTTGAAAAAAATAAAAATTTGAAAAATTTTGGTCCCAAAGGTCATTAGAGGCAAATGAAAAAAGATTAAGGTTTTTGCTCAACAATGAAAATTTTTCTTTGGAATTTTTAAATGGTAATATTAATTTTTGATTCATCGCAAGCTTAGTGTTGTTTACTGTTTGTTGGTAGCTTAACCCGTTCTTGAGTTATAGGCCATCAAACTCACCGTTACAAACCGAAGTTAAAAAAATGTAATGCAATATAACTCAAAAAGTTTTGATCTGAGAAGTCTGATATTTTGCCAGGCGTCTTTGGGGCCTACGATTACCCCTAGGACGGATTTTCATTAAAATCTGAGAGATGAGGGTGACGGGCCTGGTACGATCTATCGTGGAATGCCCCAGATGTAAAACAACCATTCCCGCAATTGCTCCTTCTCGGTGGGATTGGGAGTGGAAAATTGGGCTTGAAAACTGGAGGTGAGAGTGGAAAATGATTTGCATTTCGATGTCGTTTCCCACCCACATCTACAAATTTTGGGACACTGCGCATCAGTCAATGTACATTATGGTTCAGTCGCAAGCCTTGCTTTAATCAACGAAAAAAAAATTCTAGGATGCATCATGAATTAACAAAATTTTTATTCATATTTTCGTTTTTACCTTTTCTCATTATTTCATGCACACCTTAAAATCATGAAACTGTAGCGAGCAACTGATTTGAAGATAGGAAAGTCCTTGCTACATTTCTCGACATTATCAAAACATCTTTTTCCAAACATACCTATCAACATGCTGGAAATATGACTTAGCAATATATTGAGGTTCCATACCCTTGACAAGGCAAATGCACCAACTTTTAAACCAAAACAACTTTACCAACTTTTAAATAAATTTGTGACTTCCACTCCTACTCCTTTACAAAAAATCAGTTGTTGCCTGCTGGATCGAAAAGCGAAAGAGCGCCCTCGCCCCTTCCGTGAGACCTGCACAAACTTACCAGGAGTCTGCAGTCAGAACACGACACCGTATTCATATTGAAAAAGGGCATAGCGTATAGAAGAGTAGCGACTAGCGTCTCACTGACCTTAGGCCAAACTATTTCACTTGATGACATCCACGCAAGGCCAATGCAGTGTAGATAGGCATATCAATATAGAAATTTGATATGTCCAAATATGTCTTTGCCGCGTCATAGTTGTAACGCACTGCGGGGAACTCCAGAGATCTGATTGGCTAATATTAGCCAATCAGTAGCATATGTTACTGGAAACTGTCATAGTGGAAGTAAATTGGTAGCTGTTTCAGCTACCAAACTGATGAAGGAAATAGGTAAAATTGCTTATTTTACACGAACACCTGTCATACGCTAATCAAAGTAGAGCTAGTGAAAATGGCATTATCCCACAAAGGAAAGCCAATTTGCCACGTAAGCCACCATGAATAGATTTGCTGAGCTTGTCATCACGTGTTTTTAACAAAAACAGTCAATGAAATTATGTAATTTACGAATTTCTAGCACTCACATGCATATTTTCGTCTGCACACCGAATTGCGTCCAGGATATTGGTCATGGCGTATTTCTCGGGAACCCTCTGTTAGTGGAAATTCCACTATCTGGCAACTAGCCCTATGTAAACGCGGCTATTATGTGTGTTGAAGCTTCTCTGTCTTGCGTTTAATCCAAGACACGTGTGGCCCTAACTTCTGCATGTCGATAGCGTGCACTCGCCTAATTATGCTCGGCGGTTTGCAGAAAGTGTCATTGCGTCTGGATGTTCAGTACTAACTACCGCCAAAGTGGCCTGCTGAAGCCATTACCGTTGAATGCCGACTGCATATCTTATCCCTTCCATCCGCAATTACCTTGGGTAACGATGAACTGACTTAGAAAAGGCTTCGGTGAGCCAGTTCGTGACGTTTTAAATAGGTGACCATTGAGAATCACCAGCTCACCAATGACCACGGAAGGTCACTAGTGACCGCATCACCAGTGAGCATTGGGAACATCAGTAACCGCTCACGATCACCAGTGACCACTGGTGTCACCATTCACCAGTAACCGTCAATTAGTAAGGTCACCGACCCCACCCATTTCCAATCCGCCGACGCCTTGTCGGCCCGCACCCGACCATAAGCGGGCGCCCTCCCCTTCTGGGAGTGCCTAAGAGTGCCTCGAGCAGGGGCCACCGTCAGCTAATGGGTGGATTACCAACACATCGGAGCGCATTGATCAAATGGCGACCGATGCTGGTGGGGTGGCGACGGCGGCGCCATTGATTTGTCCACACTCGATTTGGCGTCGGGAGGCGGCGGAATCGGCCGGGGCGACTGATACAGTCGGAGGGGACCCCCGCTCCGCGCGGCCGCTGGCTCGCCATTGTCGGAAAGAGAGCCAGATATATGGTGGAGAAAATTGCTGAATGCGCCGAAACGGCACGAATATGGTGCCGTTTCGTTTTTGTCCGCGATCGGACAGGAAGTGTCTGTTATCAAGAGGGCGAGGGCGGTTCGGTCTGGTCGCGGCCGGGAGATGTTTTTGCCTGCTTTGAGGCGCTGCTTTGCTTTTTCATTCGGCGCGTTTGGTAGAAAAAAATGTTTTGCGCCTTCCAAACGTATCCTGTGCCTACTCCCTTGGCATTCCGCTTCCAGCTAGTTGAGCTGTAGCGAGCTGCACTGATTACCATTACGTTTGTCTATGCACGGTGTTAATTGTAAGGCCAGCACTGAGCAGTGTCCACTGCTGATATTTTCTTTATGAGCTCCCCCATGAAAACCCAGGCCGTATACTTCTCTATTAAGACACCTTGCCCTTTTCTCTCCTCTTAGAAGACACAATCTCCAAGCGCCGTGCCCTCCTATCTATGAACACGCATTATTCGCACGGCCGGTGGCGATGTGCGGACGGTAATTGGGCAGAAACGGGCCAGTCCGTGCCCTGCGCACGCTGTTTACTGGAGACACAATGGTGCGCCGGCGGCCCGCTCGCTCCGACGCACAGCATGGTGGTGCCATTGTCTTCCCCTGGACACAGAGGGGATGGTCCCTCTGGGCCTCTGGGGAAAAGATGGCGACAGGGAGATCCATAAATGATGCAAGATTTGGGATGTGATTGAGCGGCATTGATTTGTTGTTGAATGCTTGTAGAAGTGTCTTATATTTTAGCTATGTGTGTGTAATTATTGTTAAAAAAAAAAAACGGACACTGACAAATACTATGCGTCATTATCGTGTGGATTGATAGGTCACATTTTTTGTGGGGGGGGGGGGGTGGATTTGATTTAGAAATGATTGTGCAATAACTGAACAAATAAAGATTTACAGGCTGTTGATCTCTTTATATTTATTATGTTTTTCATGCGAATTCCTTCCTTTTAAATGTTATAAAAGATGAATGATCGCCATTTGATAAAGGGCCGTAGATAGTTAACGATCATTACTTAGCTGCACTGTCCCAGCATGGCCTCCCCGTGGTGATCACATGTCAGTCCCGTGATCGGCGCTACTAAAGTGCCATCCACTGCTGTACGTGTCTGTAGTAGCACCAAGGGCCACTTCACTCCCATCCTACGCAATCGTGGTTATCGTGTGCCTCACGAGGTTACCGTGTCCAAATCTCTCCCACAGAGTTTATCGTATCTGAGCACCTCGGTCTCGCCGGTCCACTGCCACTCATTACCTACTGCGCAGGCCTCTCATAAACAATATTTTAAGCGTGATAGCATATCATTGTGCCAGGTGCATGAGGACGTTACAAGGTCAAGTGTGCTCAGCTACATCAAGGATGAAGGATTGTTAAAATATTCATTGCATTAAAATGGCATTGAAAAGCTTTGAGTAAGGCCGATGTTTTTTTCTTCATTTTTAGTCTTTCTTGAGGTATTCTTAAACTCGGGTTATGCTGGTGTAGAATCGATTGAAAGTGCGTTAATCAGTTGCCCAATGGCTAAGATCAACTAGCTTGCTGCTTAACATTGCAGTGTGTGGAGTTATTTAGACAGCGCTATCAGCCAATGCGGAGCTGACCGACCTGTCCGCTGTGTCCGCCTGATAGATCATAGATTATGATAAGATAGGCCGGATAATTCGACGGCAGTGGTGCCAACAGTGGTTTTGTTACATCCTCTACAACACACAAAGTTTGACGTGCATGGGGTGAACTGACAAAACACATGTACACAGTGATTTTTGATCGGTGTCGTTTCCTTACATCATCCAATGCTGACACATATTGTTATCGTTCCATATCGAGCAGGATTGAGTCAGGGACTGAGTCCGACCACATTGGTTCAGTCTTGCATCTCTTATCGATAGTGCAAAGCTCCCTGAACAAGATACAATCGGCTAGCAGGCGCGTCGCGGTTGAGTCATGCGCCGCCGCCGTGTGAGGAGGGACAGTGTCGAACGAAGCAGCAGCTTGCAACATAGGTGAAGCCTTCAACCTTGAGCTAAGCAGCAGTGCGAGATACAAGTATAGCGCGGCCAAGAGGATAGGGTACCGTGGCAGATTGTCATCCTATCCTGATCAGCACTGGCAGTGTTTTGTGTGAACCAGTGGCATGAATGACAAAACAGATAGTGGAACAGGAGAGAAGTTTGTCACAAGCGAGAGAGCAGCGGCTGCATGACCTTCTGCAAGCAGTGTACATCGAGAACGAAATGCAGGATGGGACTTCATTGAATGCAAGGCCCTATATACCATTGAATGAATGTCTTTTACTGCGAAGAGCCAGTGGTGAGTGCCTAACTGTTCTGAAACACGAAACAAGCTGCAAACACTTAGCTTGACTTCAAGCAGCCATGCCAAGACGTCGGTCTGCAGCAAAGGGGACCACGCAGATGCCGGGAGCACGGAGAGACCCTCGCGTCACTCAGCTCTTGCAGATGTGTGGAGAGCACATCGGCCTTGTGGTGGAGTTTATGGCTTTGTTTGTTTTCCCCTTTGATCCAAATTACAAGATCCTAAAAACAAGATTGCAAGAACGATGCCTGAATATTAAGAGTTCTGTGTATCTCCCGCTGCAGGTAGCATTGCTCGCCCGTCATGTCAAATGCCAATGCTCTTCATTCGAGGGTCTGGCAATTCAAAATATTGTTGTATCTGGCAGTGGAGCAGAAGGAATCCACACGCCTCCCCAGCTGCCAAACAGGCAAAGCTCATCAGACTATGATTTCATGTTGGAACTGGGTCCAGTGCATTGGGCATTTCAGGAAAATGGAAAAGGAGCAACTGGGAACCCTGCTTTCGGACCAGGAATAGCCAAAACGTCCGGTTCTGGAGGCACTAGTTGTGGCGTGTTGCCTCGACTAGTTATTGCCGACACTGAGAACCCTGGTTTCGTGCTACTCCTGCAAGAGCAAAGAGACGACTGCTCTCACTCTGACAGACTCCCGTTCAATGCGGAGGACGTCACTCAGTTCCTTAAAGACTATCAAAAGCTGACCCTTGCAGCTGGCACCACGCAATGCGACCAAAAAGGACCATCTTCTCCACTTTTCAGCCAGACAGACTTGCCATTCGATACGCAGCAGACTGATGACGTACCTTGTCTCCATGTACCCATATGGTGCATCTCCGATGAGTTTTTCACTCGTCACCGCCAGCACAACTGGCCACCAGAGGATGTGATGGCCAATATCAGACAATTCGGCCTCCATCTGGTACCGGTCGGTGCCCCAAGAAGCAAGACAGAAAAGGTGGAATGGAGGCTATCTTTCTCCAGGGCAGAACTGCTGCTTTTGTGGCTGATGACCCATCTGCAGCGAGTTACGATTATTGTCTTCAAGATGTGCAAGACGGCCCTCGGTGAAAAGGGCGAGACGCTCAAGTCGTACTACGTGAAGACAGCGCTGCTGTGGCTTTGTGAACAGGGCGAGGAGTGGACAAGCGTTCACCAGGGCGTTCTTAAGCTGGTAGACTTCCTGGATGAGGCTATCAGGAAGGGTGAACTCCCGTGCTTCTTCTGGAGCAAGATCAATCTTCTTCGGTTCACCAATCGAGCCGACAGAAAGGCTATGAAGGAAACGCTGAAAAACATCAAGAAGCACTTCATGGAACTCATGGTTCACGAGCTATTCAAAGCTCCGTTGGACCTAGAAATGCTGGTGAGGGAAAACAATACATGCAGGATTCTAACTGAGTGCCAGGTTCGCACCTTTCTGACTCGCCTGATCTTGATGGCGTACCTAAGCGACAGCATGCGAATGTACCTTACGATGACGGCCGACAAAAGCGTGAACAACCTTTTCCCTGTGCTGCTGCGGTCCTTTACACCAGCTGAAACGACTCGCCTCTTCAGAAGACTGGCGCACTGGCGCGATATTCAGAATGGCCTGTTTCACGCCTTTCTTGTGGCCCCAGATGACGTAACGTCCAAGATTCGTCTCTCTTCCAGCGAAGCCGGTGGGCTCGTCTTGGACGCAGCTCCGCTGCTGGCTCTCCTCACTGAGGACGACCTCAAGGAGTTGCTGGGGGATCCAAGGGCACTGCGATCCTGGCTGAAACGCCAACAGCAGCTACCCGAGGCGCAGAGACCGGCGGGAGCACCCGCTGACCTGAGGTCATCTAGGGATCTGTGTGACTTGCTGTTGAACACTCCGCTGCTTTGCAAAGCGCTCAAGGAAAGCGTCCCTTCATTTTGGGCGACGGTTGAGAGATGGGAAGCAGGTGGAAAGATGGCTCTGAAAACATGGAGTGATTCGTCGAAGTTCCTGGCAATGGCATTCACGACCTTTTTTAAGCAATATCAGGCGTATAGAGGAGGACCTCCAAACGAAGCTGGACATGGACCGTCAGACTGCTGCGCAGACAGCTGGCAGATTTGCGGGCGAGATGAAAGAGATATTGAACAAGCCGGAGGTTGCCGCACGAGTCCAGACGACTCGTGACTATCTCCTGGACCCCTGGAATTTATGGCACTTTGTGCTGGCTCGCACAAGCTGAAGGTTATTGCAAGCACAGAGCTTTCAAACTGAAAGCATTATGACAATGAAAGTCATGTATCGCATGCGTATTGTGTATGCGTCAGACAGTGTTTTTTTTTTCTCTCTGTACATATATCTATTTGTATTTCAGTGTGATGTTGGCATGTGATGTTCGATCGCAGCGCAGCGGCAGTTGACCTCTCGATCCCTAGATTGCATCATCGTTCTTCTCTGCCGCACTTCAATTCTGATTTACCACTGTCAGTGGATATTGGTGGATATTATGCTGCATTGTCAGGTTGTGAGTTTGAGGGTGATATGCCATTAGATTAAGCTTTCTGCAGCTGATTGTAGCTTGTTTTGTGTCCCTGCACTTCATTTCAAAAAGGATATTTTATGCGTATTGTGTAAGTTGTGTACTGTGTAGTGTAGTTGTCCTTTGCAGTGTTTTTATTAGTCATGAGCTATTCTGTCACATATAGCTACCTCCTAAACCGTGCTCATTCGTCTTTTGAGTTGCTCTGTTGCACTTTCTAATCAACGAGCCACTGTATAATTTACTTCGGTGTTATCTAAAGCAGATAGTGTGTAGTCTTATCGAAATGATTTGATGTGGACCTATGAAAGGATTCTATGTGATGTTGATCATAAATAAACGCAGGACTTCATATGTAACAAAAGTAAAATGACACAATAAAGAACACTTCACATTGACGAGAGTCCTTTGGTGTAAAAAGACACCTACTGATTGCGAATAATACGAATACGTTGGCGGATCCAGGGGGAGTTTTGGGGTAAATGTTCTCTCCTCCCCCCCCCCCCCCCCAGCGCCCGAAATAGATGAAATATCGTTTTTATTTTTCGAGAATAAAACAAAAAAAAAAACTGAACAACTTTTATGAGGGAAATTTGTTTTGAACTGAACTGCAGTGCGTAGAGAAACGAAATCGAAATATGATGAGTTACGAGTAGTTTTGGAATTCGGAGAAACTTTGTTGGGGGATATGCCCCCCCCCCGCAGCGTCCAAACCGCCTTTATGGATCCGCCAGTGACCTCAGGCTTGTGCTCTGAGCACTAAGCAGTGAGCGATAGGTATAGCCAAAGCTACACATTGCTGATAAATAATTCAGCTTTCCAGAGGTCTCGTTGTTCAGTATTGCGTCTGTGTCCTACATGCTCCCGTCTAGTCCGGTTCGTGTCTCCCTTCCGGCTTCCACCCGTCCCTCCCCCCCCTCCCCAGCACCGGACGGGGAAGTGAGAAGGGCCTGTCGCCACGCCGGAAACAGCACTACACCACTGTTGCATTGCCACCACTAATGGCGCTGCTTCCGGCCGCGCTGGCACAATAGTCGCCGCAAACACTGCACAACGGTGGTGGGGTGTCGCCGGCCAGACGCCGCGTGCGATGACGACGACGACGACGACACTGTCGTCGCGGTCACCCCTCTCCCCTCCCCGGTATCACGCGAGGATGACCTGAGTTCCCGGTACCCTAAATGGCCAGTGTAGGTGAGAGGAGGGAATGGTGACCTGACCTGGATCGTCGTGACGTCCGACTGACCTAGATCTGCGCGCCGTTGTCGATAAAGACAGGTGGCGAACCGCGAGATCAAGGTCACCGGGAGGTCAGAAGGACATGACACTGGCGGGTCGTCGGAAATTAATAGGATGTGGTCTGATCCAGCAGATGCAGTTTTTTGTTCATTGCCAGCGCAAAAAAAGAATGCCAAGGACACACTGTAGCGTGTTTAGTTGGTTGACCTATCCTTCCATGCTAATGGTGTTCTGATGAACAAGGACAAATAGGTACCGTGAGCGATTATGTAGCCTGCAGCTGCTTATATGCGGCTCCGGCTATGTTGTATCTCTACATTCGCTATCCCACGCTTACACCAGCTGTGGATGTTCTAAACACTTCACTTATTGACTTCGTGTACCCACACTTCGCTTGTCAGGTGTCTATAATGCAAAAAGACACTTCAGTTAGTGCCTGAACTACTCGAACTCAGTTGCTTTACTACCGGCTAGTGTGGCGCTCTCCCTATGATCACGGAATCGACTAGCTATATGACATTGTTTGATGTTTATTTAGGCGTACGGCTCTCGCGAGATTAAGCGGTAGGTTTTGCACTTTCACATTTCCGGTTATATCTCAGAAACTAATAGATCTACGATGAAGCCATTTTACACGATCATGGCCAGCTTGTGAACCAACAAGGCGATCGCATATTCAACACTTAAAAGTTTAAGACGACGAAGATATAGCCTGAAGTACACTAAGTTTTATAGGTGCAAAACCTACCGCTAAAACCCGCAAGACCCGTACGTAATGGACAATGTTCTGTTCATTCTGGTTCGTCCGTGTCTACTTATTTAAAATGTGCCTCTACCTAACCGCTGAGCTGTCTCCATCTTTTATCAATCAATCGCCTTTCCCCCTCTAGCTGCGATTCCTCTGTCTCATTCTATTCCGCCCACTTTGTCCCCTTCTCTCTCTCTCTCTCTCTCTCTCTCTCTCTCTCTCTCTCTCTCTCTCTCTCTCTCTCTCTCTCTCTCTCTCTCTCTCTCTCTCTCTCTCTCTCTCTCTCTCTCTCTCTCTCTCTCTCTCTCTCTCTCGCTCTCGCTCTCGCTCTCGCTCTCGCTCTCTCTCTCTCACTCTATCTTCCTCTCTCCCTCTCTCTCTCCCACCCTCTCCCTCTGCTCTCCTCTCGGCTCTCTCCCTCCGCCTCATTAGCCTCACCGCAGCCCCGGATATTGCTCCGGGCGCCAAATGAGTGAGATAGCGCCCAGTTCATTACGGCCGACAGTATCACTGGCCCAGCTCTAATTAGTGCTGGCTCTCGCTGAAACCATTGCGGCGATAACGGCGCGCAAACGAGCCGAGCGTGGCGCACTGCCGCCGAGCCGCGCCACAGCCACTGGGTCTGCTCATTATCTGGCCGCGCTCAGCGCTAACTTATGGCGGTAATTGCTGCTGAAACGGCCTCAAAATGGGGGGCTGTGATTCTGTGAAGTTATGGTGATGAAGCCAGGCGTATATTTTGCGGGCGAAGATGGCAGGGAGGTAGGTATTCAAGAGGCTGGATTGGAGATAGGATGGGTCTGAAATGACCGGAGAAGGCGAAGATCCGTTAGAAAATCCAAGAGTTCAAAGGAAAAAGCTTGGCGTATCCAGCAACTTCTGAGATTTGCGATGCTGTCCAATATCATTCTGCACTTGAAACGTGAAATTGAGCACATTATATTGCTGGAGAAAAATTTCAGACAGGTGTAGGAAATCGAAAACAATGTAGATCAGGACGTTCCCGCTTTCCACCAAGATATTTTTTTCGAAACTCATGAACTCTAATAAAAATAAGTTCGAAAAATATTTAGTTTAGAGAGGCGTGCAAAACTGCAAAGATATTTGTTCAAAGACAGTTGTGCTCCTTGCATGGTGACATAAATGCTTTGCTGGGTTTCTTACTTTGAAGCTTCTTTTGGAGTAAGACAGCTATAGTTACATTCTATCCTACTCACAGCAATGTAGGTGAAAGTGACACATGCAATCAGTTTTTGGGAATGTCGGAAACTTTATCGAGAACATGCCCACTACAACACCTTTCTTCTATAATATTTGTTTTCTGTACATAGCTACCTACATTTTCATGTTGTAAAAACAACTTCCGTTTATCTTTACAAGAGAGTATATCAGGGATGCGCCCTCCGATTTCGGCGCGTACCACCAGCCCCGTTCCAGGGAGTTTTCCGCTAGCCCATGCGGCGGCCGCGATTTGCATCAATTACTTGTTATTGCATTCAGAGTATGATGATAAACTTGGCGTTTTCGGAAGCTCATTTGCAAATGAATGGCTGTGCCTACATGCCGAGGAGATGGACTACCGTGCAGGGGTATGGTGGCTGAGGGGAGCGCGCGCGGTCGCGTCTCTGTCTCTTAACCCTGCGCCGCCACCGAGCCGGGGTAGGGAGGAACGCCATGCCAAACGGGATGCGTGTCATCCCTGGTGTAAGCGGTATCTGGTATTTTATTCTGGTCAGGGGGCGCGCAATGTTTGTGATTTTTTTAGTGTTTGTGAACATCGCCTCATCATTGCTTGCGTGTTTTTGACTTTCCCTAAAATTGTCGAGTCGTTTTCAAGGCTAAAACCACAAACCGCGGCACATTTCCATGGCGGCTGTGCCTGGAATCTGTGAATTGGTTACCGTTTGAAATACGGACACTGTAAATAGTCGATACATAGACATGCTTTGACTGTTGCTATGAATGCTTGCTATGCTCGCTGACGCCATGGCGTGCGCTTCAATAACCCTGTTTTATGACGTTTGAGGTAATTCTCTGTGCGGATGGCAATCCCCAGCATACTGCGCGACACACCGCCATAGTTAGTCCGAGGGCTCAACTGCCTTGGCGCGGTGTTCAGGGACTATTATGACTTCCCAATGAAACACCTCCTTGGCAGCATGTTTCATTTTCTATCACAGCTCCTTTCATGTGGCAAAGAAGTTCCATCGACGTCATTGGACTATACCCATTGACAGTGTGATTAGCGACGTCATTGACGCCGATGCACGTCAATGAGGGGTGATTTTGCTGCACCGCTGGTCCAAGAATGCTCTAATACACCGAAATTCACGATACTTTGCCAGCCGAAATCAATTCCTGTGCTCGGCTGCAGCGTGGCCGTATGGCCGGGCGTCCGTCCCCCATTCCTGCCGGGTGGTTACGCCAACCGGTCACACAGGCAGCGGTAGTGACGACCTCGCTCGGCACATCAGCTTCACCAGTTGATCGGGCATACCAGCACGATCGGTCGTTCGCTGGAGACAGTGAGAAAGCTGCAAACTTGTAATAACATTTTCCAACAGCGCTTGAACTCTCATTTTTTTAATATTCACAAAAATGTAGACTGGGACCTGATATTCATCTTCTTTTTACATTAGCAATGGCTAAATGCAAACTACTTTTTATTGATGCTCACGTGGTAAATTTCTTCTGGATGCATTGCATTATGCACCCATGCCGATTTATTTACCTAATACCCTGCCGCTGTTAACATATTCACCGAGTAGGTTCTTTTACAGGACACGGTGGCATTGCTCGTTTTTAAAACCACCTATCCGTGTATAAAGGAGCTGTTTGTGTGACCCACTGCCTTCCTCGGCTGATGCAGGTGCTGAGGGCTTCTCGGCAGGTGGTCTGTGCACATCGATCAGTTCGGCCCAGAGTCCTCGCTAGACTTGCTGGGTCACATGCACGCGGGGCGGGGCGCACTGGGTAACAGCGACACTGTCCTGTGCGCCTTCTCACGGCATGTTTTGTTAGAAAACGAATTAAGTTCGCTTAGATTTTCTTAAAGGCAGCTAACAACATTGATCATATCCAGTATCTATCCACTGTTGAATGTTGACTGTGTTCCCTAGACTGTGTTTTTAGCGCCATTCAGCAATGCTGTTTCTCCATCGCTGTCGTAATCGAAAAATCGACTCTCAGCGACGACTGATTTAATTCTTAATAGCTACATTTTCTCTTGGTTTTGAACATTTTTTGTGCGTTTCTACACAATTGAAAGATCTAAAAGGCTATTTAACATGAGGGACGCTCGTTTTGAGGGCGAAACAAACCGGTGTAAGATAGGTCATATGTCATACCAATAAATGTTTCAGCAAGCTTTTATCGTCGCAGCACGCTCACAGTCACCAACTTGAAGCCCGGCTGTATTATCATGTAGCATGAACTCTCGACCATTTCGTGGAACGTCGGTCCGGGTGCCAGTTCAGCCATTCGATACCGTGTCCAACACCTATAACTCGCTGCCGCCGCGGTACTACAAGTGGATCGGTGCCGGCGGGGGCGGGGGCGGGGGCGGGGGCGGGGGCGGATGGTCACGGTTCGCCGATTCAGTGTCGCCGCCGGCGCGTCCGGGTCTGGTTCTGTTCTGTCCTGTTCTGTCCGGGTCTGGTTCTGTTCTGTTCTGTTCTGTCCGGGTCTGGTTCTGTTCTGTCCTGTTCTGTCGGGGTCTGGTTCTGTTGTGTGTTGTTTTGAGACGGTCAGAGATGTTCTGCGGCAGCCTGGCCGGACCGGCGTACTTCAGCGCGGCGCTGGTGAGTGCACGGTCGGCTCCGGCGCCGCGGCGGTACGAGACTCGCCCGTGGGTGAGTCGATGTGTGCGTGACTCGAGTCATTTGCAGGGGCGGTGTGAGGGTGGAGAGGGGAGATTGACTGAGGGGCAGTCAAACGACAAGAGATGGGTGAAGCCGGTGGCTGGATAATCTGAGTGTGTACATAAGCGCTTCATATGAAGTACAACGAGTTTACAACTCCCGGTAGAGAGTTTTACCATTTATAGAATGCCAAAGCTCAACATTTCTTATGTACCCTATTTGTTTGAAACTCCAATGTGGTTTAACCCTCGCCGGACCTATTGGTTTTCTACATACGCGCCGGCCGAGGGGGGGGGGCGGGTACGACCCCCCCCCCTCGCCGTTTCGCCCCTGGTGGAGCTAGCGCGTCGCGGAAAAAACGAGCGTGTGCGCCGTTACGAGACGCAGAGATTGGTACCCGATTTTAAGGTCCTAGGTCAACCGGTGACCTCTGAGGTCAGGTCAAGTGCCCCAGGGTACGGTTCAGTTTTTGGTGAATAACTTCGCAAAAAACGGCCGCAGAGCGCCGATTTTGGCAGCATCGTGTTCGCCTCGCTCAGGCGCGTCGAATGATATACTTTTTGTCCGGGTCAGGTCAACTTGGGGTGTTGACCTCAGGTCAAGGTCAGGTCAGCACCCCCAGGTCACGAAGTTGGTCGAAAGAGGTCATGTCGCATATCATTCGATTCGGCAGACCTTCCTGAGTCCATTGGTGCCTTTCCCGACTCGCTAGCTCAATTTGATCAAGAGTTATTGACGAAAAACTAATTTGACCTTGATGACGTCATAAATGACGTCACGCAAGGTCAACATTGCAAAAGTGACGCATCTAACCTTGCAAGGAGTGCATCAAATCACGATTCTGTGTGCTTGAGATAGTTGGAGATCGTTCCCGGCGCCAGAATCGCAGTTTGAATTTTTCCCCATTGACTTATAATGGTGAGGTCACGAAAATGACCTGACCTCATATGACCTTTAGGAAAAATCCGAGATATACAAGTTGTGGGACTCATAATGGATACTAGATCCTGCAAGTTTCATTTCCCTGTGACATCTCCTCTGGCAGTGAGGGCGTTGCGAAGTTGCGACATCTGAAGACCGTGCAGAGGTTCACTTATGACGTCATAGGTCAGTGACCTGACCTGACCTAAAAATGCGGTTGGTGTCGAAAGATCCGGCTTGGATCAAAGGTCAGGTATGCCAAGTTTCAGCTCTCTATCGCCAGCGTGTTTGGAGCTATCGCGAAAAAACCCTATGGGGGGGGCGGCACCCGCCCCCCCCTCGGCCGGCGAGGGTTAATTACCTAGAGCTAAGATCCGAATGCTCATTTGTCAACTGTGTGTTGTGCAGTGCACCTTATCCTAACGCTTGCATTCAACTCCATTGATTTTGCAGCATTTTGTTTAATATTTATACCTGCGTGCAACAGGCTTACTTCACCTTAGCACACTGCACGTTGGTAGTAAATCTTTTATTTGGCGATGAAAAGAAATGGATAAGCGGGTTGCATGCCACTGCAACTGGTGCTTCCTGTAAGACACCTATGGTACCGAGCTCATCTTGACCGGTCAGCAGGACTAGTGCTTTAGTTCATCTTTCTGTCTTGTTAGAGTTCGAACAAGTCTAGCCGACCTTACTCAGGCTCGGGTCGGCTGACACTGCTACGTCCCTACCCTTCCTTGGTCACATGTGGAACTCATAGGAACCTCCCCGTCTGTGTGTGTCGTCCCTCTCGTTTGCCGAGATGGTCATCCCTATGTCGTCCCCCCGTCTCCGGCATCTTCCTGCCCTCCCGCCGTCCCCCTCGGGACCGAGAGACAAGATGACCCTCCCCTGCTACCCTGCCGTCCCTCTGCGCCCCTGCCCTCCCGCCGTCCCTCTCCGAGCCGAACTGACCCTCCCTCTGCCCTCCCTGTCCTCCCTGCCGTCCCTCTCGGAGCCGATCTGACCCTCCCTCTGCCCTCCTGCCCTCCCGCCGTCCCTCTCCGAGCCGAGATGGCCATCCCTCTGGCGGCAATGATCCGTGCCTCTGGCCGCCGGCCGCCGACGCGTCAATATGGCCCAGCGCCGGCGGTCGGCCGACGCCGCCCATTGGCTGGCGCGCGCGTCGGGGGCCGCCCCCGGCCTAATTACGGCCTCATTAGCCGGCGATTGGTGGAGCGGCGCGCCGAAGCCACGCCCCCCGGCTCGGCCTGGGTTTGCGCCGGCTATCTCCCACTTCCGCGACCATTTCCTCCGCGTAATGAAAGAAGTGGACTTAAGCACACAAGTTGGACGTCAGGAATTTATGTTATTCAATTATTGGTTTCGGACCTCGGCCGGCGGCTATTTGGTTTGAAATACGATCGGCCATTGCGTCGGTGGCAGTGCCGCGTAACGGCAGGGAGCGTCCAGAAACGACCGGAGACCCGACCTGCCCGCAGTCTCAGCGACGGAGGTGAGTCGCGCGCGGCCGCCGCCCTGCCACTGCAGGTGCGGCGAGCCACCCGTGCCGCACCTTCCCCTCACGGGGCCACCCTTCCGGCTCCGCACCGGGCCGGACTCCATGGAAAAACTCATTTCCGCGCCTGTATCCTGGCCGGGGGACGGCGGCGGCTGTAAACCCTCCGGCTCCGGGCCGGGGCGGCGACCTTCCGGACCGGTCGGCCGCTTCCGGGCCGCTTCCTCGACTGCGGAAGCTAGCAAAGAAGCGCACGTGACGGCCTGTGACAGTCGTCTGCCCCTCGGCTGCCACCCTCCGCCTGTCCGGCCGTGCGTGTGTCACCTGCCGATAATGTGCGTGAGTCGATGTGCTCACCTGACCATTACCGGGAGGAAGGTCACTGCCCCGAGGTCACGCAGTCATCTGTGATGTTATGGTTAGGCGAGGGTTATGGATAGGCAAAGGTCATTTTGTTCTATATGCTTAGGCTGCTCGCTTGCACACTGCACAGCCTTCAGTATGGTTTGAACATTAAAGATCACTCGTAGATTGGTTAGTGTAGTTGCCATTTCAAGTATCATAATGTGGTATGATAAAATGATAACTTGATACTGAAATACTTCATTTATTGAAACACAAGCAATAATACTGCATATCGCTCAATAATTATTAGCTTCCATATTTTGACTTTTCCACACTTCGAAACTTGCTTTTTCAATAATGATGTTTTACCCTTCCCAAAAATCGCTAACAACATCACTGTACTTGATTAATGTGGTTTTGAAAGTCCTTTATTAACCAATATGTTTAGAAGACGCAAATTGATTTATATCTGCGCAGGCTGCTCATCGTGAAAAGCATGCGTGGAGACCTAGCCTTGTGGGAAACAGTGAAGCTGCCCGAAGCTGCCGGCATTCCCGTGCTATCTTGAGAAGGGCATGCCTGGATAAAAAATGTACCTATATTGTGCACATTATTATTTTTTTTAATGTTTTATCACGCCAGCATCAAATTCTTTCTTCTTCTGAGCGATGGTAGAGTTGTTCTTCCTTATTTTTCTGGAGATGCACGGTCACATATTAATAATTTAACATAATTGGTGATTCTCTGAACAGAACAGGGCCACAGAGCTAACTGTTTTGGTAACACCGATTCCGACGTGGAAAAGATCAACTGTGAGTTCCTCAAAGTCCGCCATTCCGGGCACTCTTCTAAAAATGTGAGTCATGGCTAAATAGCATTACGACTCCAGAGTCTTGAGCCTTGTTGTGGATTCTGCGACTCTAACTCCGAATCTGACTCCGACGAGAACATAAAGACTCCGCACTCACAGACATTCAATAGCAGTCCTTTTCCAGTCTGTTGGCTGCCTGATACGTATGTAGGAGTATATAATGTAGAAAGTAGCTATAGGAATATTATTTTTTATATGCCACAGCCTGGGCTCATGAGCAGGGGCATTTAACAAAAATAATTATCTCAACTTACGGCGTGGTCAGAATTTTCCGTATCGTGCTGGGGGTGGGGAGGTCACAACCCCCCTCCCTGTCAAACTCGGCTCCTGGGCCACGTAGTGACGCGCGGTAAGCGGCATTTGAAAGAGTGTCAAAAATAATGAAGAAAACATTAGTCATTTCTTAGGTTAGTTCAAAGATCAAAGGTCATCCAAGGTCAAAGTTTGCAAATTTTAACAATTCTTGATAAGTCGGCGCATAACTCGGGGGTCAATACAGCTATAGCGCCGCGGAAAGGCGCATTCGGTAGCTATTCTTCCGCTCTTTCTGAAATGTGATCTCAAATTTGACCTAAGGTCAACTCCAGAGGGTAAGAACTCTAAAAAGATATCCGTTTTTACGAGAAATGTTTTTTCTGCAATAACTTTTGACATAAGAAAGTCGCGAGTCGCAACATTACCTAGCATCGTGTTCCTCTCGTCGAGTCGCGTTGAGTGAACTATAGTTTGACCTTACAAGGTCATTTTGAAAATTTGACCTAAGGTCAGGGTCGTGACCTGACCGGACAAGCTCATGCTGCTTATCAGTCGATTCGCATCGTAGAGCTGAATGCATCTGAGTTGTTTTCACCGCTCTAGTATTTCTCTATCAAAAGTTATTGTAAAAAATGCTGGGACCTTTCATGACCTGAGGTGACCTTAGGGACACAAAGAGGGGTCACGGGTGGGTGCAAGTTTCCGATTCAGTATCACTACGTTTCCATGACGCGTCTAAATCGATTTAGCGAAATTTCACGTGCGTTTTCCTCGAAAACTATTTACCTTATGCAAAAAAAATGAACGTATATATGATTTTAGCTAGCACCTAATCCTATATTACCAGTAAAACGCCTTTTGGGCGAAGAACGAGCGAGCGAGATAGTGAGCCCTGCACGTGCAGAAGGGCGAGAGGGTACTTACAACAGGCTTGTGCAAAGCACCCTTCTAACCGGTCGCTAGCGGTGTGCCAAATTTGAACGCAATCGGCCCAGCCGTTCCTGAGATCTGGAAGCGGCATTCTGCACGTGCGCACGTGCAAACGGGGTCCAAAATGACTTTTGCAGGGCACCGTACTAACCGGTCCCCAACCGTGTACCAAATTTGAGCGCAATCGGCCCAGCCGTTCTCGAGATCTGGAAACGCCCCCTGCACGTGCGCACATGCAGTAGCACCCTAACCGCAACACATGGGAATGCATTGCCTGGTGGGTGCCTACCTGTATGCCAAGTTTCAGCGAAATCGCCCCAGTAAATACCGAGTTACTGAAATGGGAACAAATTTGGCACCTCTTATTGTTGTATTTTGCACGTGCAGTGGGGGTCACTCACATAGATAAAGAGTATCCGACCTTTGGAAGAAGGGATGCAGCTACCCTATAAAAATGACCGCAAGACAATCGCTCAAGCCGCTGCTGAGATATGGGCCTCTCAAAATCATTACTTTTGCAAAACTGCTTGAACACCCTCGACTTTTCACGTGGCACGTGCCACGACGGTCAATGAGATGTATCAAAAGTAGTCAATTACGGGGTAGAAGGGATGGGGCTACCCAGCAAAAAAGACCGCAGGCCATTCGGTCCAGCGGTTGCTGAGATATAAGCCTCTCAAAAGCGTTACAGGCCGGGCCGCTCATACTGAGATTTTTCCGTTATATTGAAAAGACTTCGCTTCGCTCGCTGCGCTCGCTCACTCGCTCGTAAACATTTCTAAATTATGGCTAATTGCTATGATAGAGCAAATCCATTTTTCAGCCTGAGGCTGGGGGGATCCATGTGATCGCAAGGCACCTCGCAGTTGCGATCAAACGTAAGTTGAATCGGAACAGATATTGGAGGGATCCATCACATCGTAGGCTAAGTAGATACGCAAGTTGTATCGCAAATGGTGAAGATACGAACTAACTTTACGAATCTTCTCGGTCGATCGGAAGGCCGATCGTAGCGAAGCTTTACCTCTTTCTCAAGAGAAAAATATAAGAAATTTTCAAAATTTTCACAAAACCGAAATATATGTTAAACAAATATGGTTGATGAACACGTGTGCAAAATTTGAAGTCGATTTCTTCAAAAATGGCTGCGCTAGAGCGTTTTAAATTTACACGTTGAAAACGGTCACTTTCACGTCATTTTTGTAATTATTTTTTTTTCAATTTTGAAATTTAAAAAGTGTTTTGGGCAATTTTTCGCGTTAATTGCGAAAATCTGACCAAAACATGTATCGCACCATCAATGATCCGATACGCCATCAGAGGCCGCGCCGCGGACAGGTGGGCGCGGCGATACCTAGGCCGCGTGGGGGTTACACTGGTGTTCGGGAAGGGCTATGTCAACGCGAGGCAGGCCGCGGGGGAGCCGGTTGCGGCGCCGGTCCGTATTTGTCGGCGCCTAGCAGTGCAGTGCAGCGGTGCGTTTATGGCGGAGGGAGGGGAAGCGGTGTAGTGTCTGCAAGGCCGCACACAGGAGAGGGCACACGGGCCTCCCCCCCCCCCCATTCGAGTTGGGGCCCCTAATCTTTAGACCGCCGAAGACCATGTAAAATGAACTGAAATAATGATTAAAAAGACCGGGAGGGCCCATCTCGTTCCCAGCAGGCCCATACGAGTCCATAAATGCCCAGTAGCGCAGCCAGGGGTATTGTGGTGAAATTTCAATGGCCCTCAAAAGACCTCAAAGGGCCCACAGATGGGGTCACCGGGTCCTCAGATGGTCTCGAAGGGCCCTCGGTTAGCGTCAAATGGCCCTCATCTGGTGTCAAAGGACCCTCAGATGGCCAAATGAAGGGCCACAAGATGGCCTCAAAGGGCCCTCAGATGGGTTCAAAGGGCTCTCAGCCAACGTTAAACCTACCTCAGAAGACCTTAAAGGGCGTCAAAGGGCCCTAAACCTGCGTCAGAGGGCCCTGAGCTCGCGTCAAACGACCCTCCGAAGGCCTTAAAGAGTCCTTAGCTTGTGTCAGAGGGCCCCCAGCTGGTGTCAGTGAGCCCTCCTCAGCTGGCGCCAAAAGTCCATCTGAAGGCCTCAAACGGTTGTCAGCTGGAGTACAACGGTCCTCAGATGCCGTCACGCGGCCCTCAAAAGCCTCAAGGAGCCCTTATAAGGTCTTAAAGGGCCCTCATTTGGCCTCAAAAGTCCCTCCGCTAGCGTTAACCGGACTTCAGAAGGCCTTAAAGGGCCCTTATCTGGTGTCAGAGGGCCCCCAGCTAGTGTCAGAGGGCCCCCGGCCCTCAGTTGGCGCAAAATGGCCATCAGAAGGCCTCAAACGGTCCGTAACTGGAGTCCAACCGCAACGGTCCTCAGGTGGCGTCAAGCGGCCCTCAAAAAGCCTCAAAGGCCGCTTAGAAGGCAGCAAAGGGCCCTCATATGACCCCAAAGGGTCCTATGCTGGCGTCAAACGGACCTCAGAAGGTCTCAAAGGGCGTCAAAGGGCCCTGAGCTCGTGTCAAATATAAAAGCGCCCTTAACTGGTGTCAGGAGGCCCCCAGTTGGTGTCAGCGTGCCCTCAGCTGGTGTCAGAGAGCCCTCAGTTGGCATCTACTGGCCATCAGAAGGCCCCAAACGGTCCTCAGATGGCGTCCAACGGTCCTCAGCTGACGTTAAGAGGCCCTCAAAAAGGCCTCAAAGACCCCTCGGCTGCTGAAGAGGCCCTTAGCCTCAAAGGAAACTCAAGAGACGTTAAACGGCCCTAAAAAGGCTTGAAAGGGCCCTCTGCTGGTGGCAAAGGGCTCGCATATGACATCAATAACAGCTTTGTCAAAAACGGACCTGAGAGACCTTGCCGGTCCCTGGTTATAAGGGACTCCTGTCTCTTGCAGTAACCTGAGTGGCCCACGTTTACTGAGGGGCCCCTGGTTATTGAAGGAGTCCCTGGTTACTGGAAGGACCCCTGGTTATCAGAGGGTTCCCTGGTCACCTGGTGGGTCCCTGATCAATTGAAACCTCCCGATCATCTGAGCGCCCCCTGATTGCCTTGGTCTTGGCGTTGGCGTACAGTTTAAAGTCGTCGGCACACTGCGGCCTCCTCTTTCTCAACAAGTCCCTCTATTTTTTCTGCAGCGAGGGCGATTTCGTCAAAATACTCCTCCATCGCGAAGCCTCGTGCGCAGACGCAGTCTTCGGGGCGCTCGCTGCGCCAACTCTTGACGCCAACTGACGGGCTCCAAATGGAACAGATGGACTCCGAAACGAACGTGGGAATGCCGACACATGATCCCTCCAAATTTACAGAGGAGGAGATGTCCCTGACAGCCCATTTGCAATAGGGGTCACTTTTACACTATAGACGTATGGGGAATTCGACCTTATCGACATGGTACTACGAGGTCAGCTGATCTGCTTGGCATTTAAATCGTAGTAAAACTGGCATTTAAACGCTGCGAAACAACTTACGTACAACGTAGCTCCGATTTGCCGCTCTTTCTTTTTCATCCCTCCGATTTTCTTCCGATCAAGAGAAGTTTCGTACCGAGAGAAGTTTCGCAGCCACGTCCGATATAACTTACGATAGCACGGATCCCCCCAGCCTCAAAATCGGCTTAGCTTGTGCCATGGAAACGTAGCTTATGTCATATTGTCATGCTTACCTGTAAACCAATGTTTGATGAGAGTGTTTAGAACGTCGTTCGTCCGAAAGAGGTGCATTTCAATTTTTTACGAATGGAGAGGTCACAAAATTGACCTCACCTTAGGTCACAGATATCGAAATTCCGAGAAATTCACATTACGCATACTGGTACTCTTATCAATCGCATTTTCAAACAGTTTCATGGAGGGATTGTTCAGTCGGTGTAGCTATAGCGAGCATTGGAACCTTTTCTGAGGTAAGGTGAGTACCTCTACGTGACCTGGTGACCTGACCTTCAATGACCCGAGTCTGAAATTTTCACAATATGTGGAGAAACGATGCATTATAAGGTGTGTCAAACATGGCGACACTGCGCGTCGCCGTTTTTTAAGATATTCGCGAATACCTGGAGGGGGCACCCCCCCCCCCAGCACGGCGCGGATTAATAACTTCAATGTTCAATACAGCACTTCGCCAAATCTAGCTTGGTCACAAACTTGGCCGAACGTCAACAGCCTTCATGGGACAATAGTTTGGTAATATTTAAAAAAGATCGTTTAAAGATATAAACATGTAGAAATCTAAGCAACAGCAAAGCATACACAAGCGATACACGTTCTTCAATAAAGTATAATCTCGAACGTATTGGCGTGCTCTATTTGATGCCAAGTGTGCACACACCAGTCACCAATAAGGGCTAGAATGAATGTAACATATTAGAACAAACGAGACCACATGTGTACTGTGTAGCTGGTATGTGTATGATGAACGTCTGACATATTATTTTTGAACGTCTGGTAAATTTTTCAAGTGCACCATAAGATCTAGTTTACGCTGCATTTTGTATAAACCACCACATTGTTGCCCATTCCAGCGCCTTTCGGATGCGAATTCGAGCATAAATCGTCTCTTGCTCTACTGTTTACAAGACAATTTACATTACATACCCAGAGCGTCGCGTTAGGTGCTCCTATTACACGTGTGTACAGGTTGTCCTAGAGCATAATGCATGGTCTAATGTGGTTTCTCTATACACTAATGATGGTTTATTGTTCCTCCGCTAAGTTTATGC
The DNA here is from genome assembly GCF_019059575.1 of Amphibalanus amphitrite. Lineage (NCBI taxonomy): Eukaryota > Metazoa > Arthropoda > Thecostraca > Balanomorpha > Balanidae > Amphibalanus > Amphibalanus amphitrite. The sequence continues at coordinate 249,602 of NW_024882407.1, read as the reverse complement.
AAAGGTTACAAGTTCTGGAACATTTTAATCACCCATAAGGTAAACACGAAGGTTAGTTGTCACGCAACGAAACACAAAAGGGATCCGCAGGATTTTCAGGATTTGTCCCTCAACGCGTTGAGGGACATCACAAGTCTGTAGATGAATATTTACTTCGTTTTGGCAGGCAATTTACATTTTGTTATCAGTCTACGTTTCTGTCTATTTTTGCACTGCTGTATCAACAATTTTTGGGACATGGATCTTGAATTTTCAGGTGTTGAGCGTTGGGTTTGGCATATTTGATGGCTCTCTTACCTGCAAATTGTTACGGAGCGAGCGAAGCGAGCGTAGTCTTTCCTTAGATTAACGGAAATTTCTGAGTATGAGGGCCTGCGGACGCTTTTGCGAAGCTTATATCTCAGCAACCACTTGACCGATTTACACGCGGTAATTTTTGTAGGGTAGCTTCATTCCTTCTACCAAGTATTGGACTATTCCCGATGCATGTGGGTGACCCCTTATGCACGTGCCACGTGCAAAACGAAGAGGTGTCAGTTTTGTAATTGTTGCAATATCTCGGTAACTACTTGGCCGATTGCGCTGAAAGTTGGCATGTAGGTAGGCACCCACTAGGCACTGCATATCCATGTGCCAGAGTTGGGGTGCTGCTGCACGTGCGCACGTGCAGGGGTCGTCTCCAGATCTCGAAAACGGCTGGACCGATGGCGCTCAAATTTGGTACACGGTTAGGGACCAGTTAGTAGGGTGCCGTGCACAAGTCAGTTGGGACCCTTTCTGCACGTGCGCACGTGCAGGGTGCCGCTCCCAGATCTCGAGAACGGCTGGGCCGATTGTGCTCAAATTTGGCACATCGCTAGAGACCGGTTAGTAGGGTGCCGTGCACAAGTCAGTTGGAGGTACCCCCTCGAAATTTCGCACGTGCAAGGCCCACCCTCTCGCTCGCTCCGTTAGTCGCCCCAAAAGGCGTTATACTGGTTGTAATTGTTACAAACCTAATGCATTCTATGCGCCGATATCAAGCACAATGTTGTTGAGAACTAGTTGTTCAAACGTGCATCATGTGTAATTGTCTATGGCATGCCATTTGCTATGTATCATAGCATTCATGTTATCTATGATTATAGGTAGGTATCGTGCTTATGAACGGACCAGCACAGTAGCGGCGGAACACCCTCAATTAAGGGGGGCACTGCCGACTTTTGGTCCCATTCTTTCCATGCAATGCCAAAATCAAAGGGGCGCACGGTGCCCCGGTGCCCTCCCCGTTCGGCCGCCTATGGAACCAGCAGCCTCAGACCTCTGTTCTCCTCCCGTCAGGCGATGTACGAGGGTGGCAGCTGCTCGGACCTGGGGACGGCCGGCCCGCTGGACCTGAAGCGCGGCCAGCTCATGTCCGGCCGGCTCAGCTCCTCCTCCCACAACATCAAGGAGGAGCTGACCTCCTCCGGCGCCGTGGAGTGGCCGGCCGGCTGCGGCTACCGGCTGCCCAGCTGGGGCGCCGCCGCCGCGCCCTTCGACACCATCAAGGGAGGCGTGGAGAGGGTCAAGGTGCCGGCGGCGGAGCTGGGCCGGGACAGAGCGGCGGCCTACTTCAGTCCGGGACTGTACCTCAGCAGGGACCCCCTCCAGCCGAGCGGCCCGCCGCAGAGGGACGCCGCCGACCAGGACAAGCGGATCTCAGGTGAGTACCGGCCGCCCCCACCCGCACCGGGCGCACAAAGGACTTCGAGGGAGCATAAAGCGGGCTTTCAGCCAAGGGCTTTGAGACGAGCTGATTGCCGTCTTAATGGCTGGACGCCATTTGGATCGGCCGCCGCTAATTGCACTCATCGGGTCCTAGAACCTGTGAAAGTGGCGGAATTCAGTCGAACCGGCGGCGTGTTAATGCCGGCTCCGCGCCCGGCACCTGAGTCCATTGAAAAGTGCAGTAATTTATAGTTCCCGCTAATAGTACAGCGGTGACCTTATGCAAATCCGGTCTGTACATGCCCCAATTAGCAATCATAGATCACTGCCGTTATGTGCCTGGGGTATATTTGTTGGCACCGTACATCATCCAGGGAGAACCATTTCCTGCGAGTGCGCCGTGCCGCCCTGCGTGAGTCGAGAGAGTTGGGTCAATGTGGCCACATAAAGGAGCAGAAATGTCTGCCAGTCCGGTTAGCGCGGTTGTGCACACTTCCTGAGTGCTGGCTTAAAATCGTGAGTGAGGTGAAACGTTATTCCAGCGAGGCTAAGGCCTTGTCGTTTCCTTTGGTCCCCGTTTGTTTTAAGAAGTATTTGGAAATGGCGACTTTAATTTCTGGTATGAGAACATGATTGACAAGCTTTGTCTCTCCTGAAAATTCAATTTAAGTATGCATTTTAAGGTTTCGGCATAGAATAGGTATATTTTCAAAAAATAAATATGAAGATTTCTTCTACATATTTACATACATATTACATCTTCTACATATTTCTCTTGAAAATATAGCTATTTTCAAAAATAGCTTAATGACAAAGCATAAAATCAATAATCCATATCACCAGAGTATGCATACCGTCTTTCCACGCTGGCGATTTGTCTCTTCCACGTGATCAGGTCATTACCGGCGCCAATAGATTAAAAACGGCCGCCATTTTACGATGACCGACGGCCGGAACCCGTCGTCGTTAGCGCAGCTGATTTACACCGATTGTGGCGCATCGAAGACGTGCTGCGCCGCAGCGCCGGAACTCGCGGCAAAGTCGGCGTAGTGTTGATGATTTGAGGTTTGCCGATCACTTGGCTGACCTCAACGATCTTATCGACGCGTTAAATGAAATGGTGGTCCTTTCTGGAATGATGGACAGCCATGTAGATTGTAGAGGCGATAAGGAACGTCTCGTGTTACATTTTCCTTCATTTTATTTGTTCACGATTCATGATATTTGGTACCACTCAGCTTATGCTTTAATTTTTCTCGTGCGCTTTATTAACTTCACATTCAGGCAGTTATTCCAGTTGCTGAAACTAACAGAGTGCGAAAGTAATGGCTTTCGTCGCCGATATCGTATATGTAATACATTATCTTATTTGGATTTCAGAAGAGTCCTTAACTCGCCCATATATGTAGCATACGCGTCACCGCAATAGGATGATTGCCGCAAATTGCACCAACTGGCTGCAACACGCCTACATCAGCTTATCGTTTTTCTTCCTTCAATACGAAAAATGTCATCAGCCGTTTTCACGACGGCCATCTGGTACACATTTGGTGCACATCTGGTGCAGACAGGTGCAGATTTGGTCAAATCAGGTTCAGTGTGTCTCTTAGTAGCTATCAGCTAGGGTTGTGCTATTTGGTTATATGCCTGCTTTGTCATATTATCAGTGAGTATCATCGATTAAAACACTGAAATAAATTCATAAAATAAAGATATTTGCTGTAAAAGAAATTAGGTGCAGATTTGGTCAAATCAGGTTCAATCAGGTGCACTCGCCGGATAGCCCGTCGTGAAAACGGCTATTGTGTCTTCTAATCCCAGTTTAACGTCCGTACGATATTGCGCATTCAGTTTCTCCCTGCGTCGCGCTGCCGATTTTCCCGATATCATTCTCCCTTCCCCCGTTCCCCGACCCGGCCCCACTGAGCGGTCGGCGGGTCGGCGGGCTCGGGCAGCCATTTGGCACCGCTCTGTCCCGTATATTAGCGCCCAGTGGCGGCCTGACAGTAGCCCACGTCCGCCCTGGGCCGCCACGACGCGCCGCTTTGTCTCAATCCGACAAGTTGGCGCGCCATGTTCGCGCCATAATTCACGCTCGGCGGCAACAGTTTGGCGGGAGGCGTGACGGCGCCGACAGCGATACCGGCCGTTACGAGTCGACGCGACGCGGCAGAGTGGAGAGGCTTCTACATATAGAAGAAGAGAGGAAAAAGAGAGTGGAAGAAGGACACACAAGGGCTTAGCGTGTTCAGTGTTTATGCAAGTTGGGGTGCTGGGTAGACTGTCATAAAACACATGAATGTTGATTTGTTGCAGAAGACGCGTGAACGTGCCAATTGTTGGTGGCAGCCAATGCGCCGTTTTATATGCGGTGCTTTTGTTGCACAGCATGGTGCTTACACTTGCTGGTTTTGAACAGCATGAGTGCGATTATGGCCTGTGAATGCGTCGATAGGCGTTATCAAAAGTGTATTCGCGGCCATTGGGGCGACGTGAGAAAAGAAGAAACCAACTGGCCCCAAGAACTTTAAATTATCAGTTAGCATGCACCTTTACCTTGATGTGTAGAGAATTTACCATTATTTGTTACAGAAAATTGCATTTAAAGTCTTCCATTTATGCTTTTTTCATCGTTTGCACAATATGTTCTTTTACTAAGCTAGAAACACTAATTAGAAATAGTTCCCGCATCATCAAGAACAATAGGGAAGGCTTGAAGTGAATAAAATAATTTAAACGGTTTTGTAATCTATGTGAAGGCACTTCTAAAATTGCCTGTAGAAATATTGAAGGCAAAAGTTCAACTTTTTCACAAGACGGATGTCTATAAACCAATTTAACTTGTAACAACTCAGCCGGTATTTCGTCGCCTACAGCCCAGCTTTCCCTAGTGACCGATAGGGGCGCTGCTATAGATGTCCGCCCGTGCCGCCTAACGTCCATTGCACGATATCCGAGGCCAATGTGTCAAAGGTAATGGCTTTTGTACTTATTTTACGGCACTGATCTTTCTTTTACTTCATGGTATAGCTGCTGTAAAAATTGAACGGTCTCCTCGCCTTCACATTTCAAGGCTGGATGCAGAACGCAATCGCTTGCAGTGGTGGTAGACTTTGGCTGCAAGACTACCTGCTATTCAGAGGCATTAATTTCGAAGAACGGAAATGCGTTTCGCGATCGCGATGAAACTAATTTACTCATCCTCTCCGATCATCGGTGCACAGTGTCTCCTTTTACTTCCGGCATCCCCATTTATGCAGTTATCTAGTTGGTGCCGCAAAGCAGGCTTCGTGCTTGTGCACACCACTGCAGTACATTGTATTTTTTCTGTCCAGTTCTCCTCCCGACCGCTCAATGCACCCGAAAATATCAGTCGTTAACAACTTAACAGTCAGGTTTACATGAGGAGTTGAGTACCGTATTAAGTCAACATAGGCCGCAAGAATACGTGCGTATATGTATATCGATAGATATTCTACACATCGCCGTCGATAAACTCGCATGAAGCATATATCTAGATGGGAAAAACGGGTGAGTCATACATGTTGGCCTGTATAACAGGTATGTTTCAGAAGCACATGTCACCTGGCATTTTCTGGTGATTCTGCTGCCTGCTGTGACGCCCATAACTGGCAGCAATTACGCGATCAATGTCGGGCACTTGAGCTTGGTAAATACCACCGTTTGTCCCCTCTCGGCCTGCTGTCAGTCCAGCCCGCCCCGCTGAGTGACGGCCTACGGCAGCGCGCCGGTCCCGTGCACCGCCGCCGCTCCTCCGACCCCCTAATAGCGGCGGCACGTGCCCAGAGCGGCCCCTCCGCTCCTCCGCTCCCCTCCCCGCCGAGGTGACTGCGCTTTTACCCCCGGGTGATGCGGCCGGCAGGTGGGCAGGGCGGGTGGCGTGCCGTCGCCTGTGCGGCTGCTACTGGAGTCGCACGCGCCACACGCGGCGCCCCGGGTCGCCGAGACACGCATGGCCGCTCAGCTGATTCAGTGAGCAGTGATGGTGCCGTCCCAGCATTGACCCGATAGGCACGCCGACCTGTCAGGAGCGGTGGGCCCGTGGCAGCCCTGACAAGCGATAGATCGGTGGGCCCTCACGGCGGCCTGTGTGGCCTGGGGATGCTTCTGGTTGATGCTTGTTGGTTTAGTGTGAGCCATATTTCGATGTTGCGGTATTGCAATGTGAGGAATCGCGAAACGCCTACTTTTGTACGTCTGAAGTTCTCAGGAGGAGGCAGCAAGCTTGTGACTTGCAGCAGTCATATCTTGCGCACGAGTTATGTCATTATCTTTCTGGCTGTAGACACTAACTACACATGAGCAAAGCACGTCGCTCCTCTCATTCAGTACTTCAACACCGGCATTCACGGCCTCTGCCGTCACAAAGTCCCCTCTCGATCCAGCCATGGACCCCACAACAATGCCACTCAGGGGGCGCAGGGCCGGCCCGCATACCACAGTCCCGACGCTACCGTCCCGTGGGACCCCCGCAGAGCTCCCAGCCACCCGCGTCCCGCTCCCTGCGTGACCGATGGCATCACACGCGTGACGTCATGATGAACTCACCAGTCACGTGACGGTCGCGTCATTACCGTGCACGTGCAAAGGGAGTCGCCGGCCGGCTCGAATCGAGAATAAAACAAACGACGACGCAGCGGCGGCCGGCGGCGGAGGGCGGCACTCCCGGCCCGACTGGCTTTTGTTGTAGCCGCGGCGGCGGGACGCTCTAGGGCACGTGTCGGGTCGGCCGACAGACGCGCAACAATCACGCACGCACGCGGCGGAGGCGCTCACTTCAGGCCGGAAACAGCTCCATTCCGGCGGGGCTAGGGGCTGCCTGGGGGTCGACTGGTGGCTGCCTGGGGGTCGGCTGGTGGCTGTTTTGGGGTCGGCTTGGGGGCTGCCTGGGTCGGCTGGGTACTGCTGGGGACTGCCCCCGGGTCTGACGGGGTGTTTCGGGGCTGCTTATCTTACTATCGTCAAATTGGGAGGACACTCTGCGCTGATTTGTCATGCTCGCTAAGTCCGCATTTTTTCAAAAGAAAAGAAAAGATGAAGCTCTATATCCAGGGGTGTAGTTGGATAATCAATGTAGTCGAATCGAAATAACTGGCAAGTTCTCCGGTCGTATCTCATTTTCACGTTATTCGCCAGATATGTAATTGCTACATGCCGCATTCCATAAATTTTGTACGCTGTGCATAGAAACCATCATCCAAAAATGGGAAAATCTCTTAGTGTCCTCTAGGAACACATTGAACACAACGAAAAGCGACCAGCATTGGTGTTGAGCACGACATCCTCTCCGCCGCCTAACGTGCTGCCGCCTGGAAGGCAGACTGTGCCGGCGGCTGGTGTGCTAAGCGGCACAGCATACCCAGCCAGGCGCTCCCGCCGTGGCTGCTCTCGGGGCATTCCACGTCAAATCAAACACCGAAATCCGTCATCCCCTTCGATTTTTCTGAAAATTTGTAGGCAGACTGGGCATGGTTCAAAACTGAGTTACGTGTAATATTTTCGAAATTTGATAACGTATCGCCGAGATATAGGTCATCGAATATAGCCAAAAATGCCACACATCATTTTTTTAAATGCTTATAACTCTGGTTCCTTTTCTGGTATCAAAATGATATTAACAGGGTCTTGTAGGCAATTCATAAGGCTTTGATTTTTAATTATAAAATTAAATTGAAGTGACCTTGAAATGCATTTGACCTTGAATTAAAACAGAAAAATTTAAATAGCAAAAAACACGCCACCTTCGATTTGAGTAATTTTTACATATTATGTCCGTCACAATGTTCCTAACCATCTGTGAAAAAATTGGAGTGGGCCATTCATAACTTTCGCGACAAACGCCGTTTTCATGCATCAACATCACGCAACCGCGCGTGACCTTGAAAGACAGAGTCAAGACATGCTTGCTTGTGTACACTTTCTGAAATGAATGATTGCTGATTAGTGACATCCCAAACTCTGCGAGAATGGAAATGCATAGTCATCGTAGTCAAGCATTCACGTTCCATTGTAAAAGTGTCTCAGGCAAACGGTATTTTGCGGTGAATTTTGAGCCGTGTGGAAATGCATCATGAAATAAATTCAACGAAAACATTATCACGCAACGATATCTTCACACTGGCGGTCGCAGGGGGGGGCCACGGGGGCCATGGCCCCCCCTTTGGTGCTGAAAGGTGGGGCCATACTATCTTTTGGCCCCACCTTTCAGATCGAACAAAAGTCATAGAAAAGCTTTTCGTATGTTTCATTTTCTTTCTTGCGCCATCAAGGGACGTAAATTTCACTCATGAGTGGGCTCAGTTTCGCATTCTGTCAATTTGTCGGTCAGCGTCGCTGGCACCGGTTCACGAGTATGGCCGGATCTTATATGGAATATCAGCGTGGGTTTACTTGAGGCTCTCGTAGGCCCAGCATTCAGCAATGGCTGGCATGAGACCCTCTTCGGCAGTGGCGGGTGGGCCCTGCTAAAGGAGATTGGCTCCAAGACACTAAAGTAAGACCTCATGGGTTGGTGCTGTGCACCTCAGAAGCCCGGTGGTGACGCCGTATGCCGGCTTGGTTTCTTAAGGATTAGCGTGGGACCTCCGGGGCCTGCATAGAGTTTGCATGAGCTAGTAAACTATAAGGGCCCCGCACTGGCTGCTGAAGACCCGATGCCGGTGATGGTCTCAGAGGCATGTGTGTTATGTGTACACAGTGGCGGTCGCGGGGGGCCGGGGGGAGGGGCATCAGGGCCATGCCCCCAAAGGTCAATAAAGGGGGCCATCATATCATTTGCCCCCCCTCAAACAACCAATGGGCCCCCATATAGGTGTATGGGGCCCTGGCAATTATTCGATCGTCACGAAGCTAAAAAAAAAAAAAACACGCCCAGCTATTAATATAGCTCCCACACCGGTCTTTGAGCGTCCTACACTGACCTCTGAGGGAATTTCAGTGGCGGTCAAGCGCCCACGTTGACCGCTAAGAGCCTACATCAACCTCTGAGGCCCCACATCTGGCCTATGAGGGCCCCTAACCGGCCTCAGGGGTCCCACCGGCGTCTGAGGGTCTCACACCGGTCTCTGGTGGCCTTATTTCTGTCTCTGGTGTCCCAAGACGAGCCTTTAGGTGCCAATAACTATAAGGGCCCCGCACTGGCTGCTGAAGACCCTATGCCGGCCTCTAAGGGTCTGCATTGGCCTCTGAGGAGGGCCCATCTTGGCCTTTGAGGGCCCTCTGCTGGCCTCTGGGGTCCAACGACGGCTCATGCCGGTCTTTTAGGGCCCCACGCTGACCTCTGAGGGCCCATGTTGGCCTGTAATGAGTAAGGACCCACATTAGCCTCTGAGAGCCCAACTCGGTCTCTGATGGTCTCAAACTACTGGCCTTTGTAGTTTGCAGGCCCTGTACTGGTCTCTGAGGGCCCTAAACTGGCCTCTACATGAAAGCATACATGGGTGGGTTTCTGAAGATCAGAGGGCTCACGCAGTCTCCGGCACAGCCTTACGTTGGTCCTGATCGAGATTGCTTTACGTCCTGATGGTCCCGCGCTGATTTCCTCATATTTCGACGTCGGGACCCCATGAGCCGGTGTGGGTCCTGGGGCTGGCAGAGACTGATGAAGTCCTTAGGGCTCAGGGCCAGTCTTTTTAGCAGTAGGACCAGGCAGGTTGAGTGAGCCCCAACAGAGCCGTTGCGAAGCCCCGCAGGAGTCGTGCGCGGCCCTCAGATGCCAATTCTGAAAGCTCGGAACCTGTGGGGGTCTCCAGAGGTCGGTGTACCTACTCTCTCCCGCCGCCACACAACTAGGTACCTAATAGTCTAAAAATGCTCTCTGGGTTTCACATGCTTGTTCAAAGCAAGAGGTATCTGTACTTTTTAGCAAGAGGTATCTGTACTTTTCCGAATTGTTTTATAGTGGTAAGGTCATGAATACGCGTGCCTGACCTTCCAGTATACCTATGCTACACCGATCCGTCGTCATGGTGCAGCGGCCCGACCGGTGGGCACACCGTGAGACGGTAAATGGAACTGGTGATTTTGCCTTAGATTGAGCTCAAAGATTTCACGCAAGAATGAAATGGATGAAACATAAGTAATGCCAACTGTGCGGCGCCTCGTGGACGTAAAAAATTAGCCGATCACCCCCCCCCCCCCCCCTCCCGGTGACGGATAAATGTTACGTCCCGCGAGTGTGACTTTGGCCCCCCCTTTTGCTAGCGGCTGCGACCGCCAGTGTATCTTCACGTCTTTTGATCTTCACTATACGAAAGAACATACATTTTTGAGTATGTATGGGGAATTTCTAGTTAATCCGATAATAAATATGGCAGTTAGAGTCCTGCTAAGAGTAACATGTCGCCGGCTGAGGCGGGATCGGCCGACGCGGGAAACGCAGCAGTCACAATTTTGTGTTTACACGTTCATATTTCAATTGTTTACCAACCTATTTTCAGAATTCTTTCACCATAAGATTGCCTGTACATTTCTTAGTCTTCTCACAAAATTTGACGCGAATCGAACGTAATCAGCGGTAAGGAGCGCGATGTAAAGACGGAACCGTTCCGTTCCGTCCCGGCACAGTCTACAATTCAGGCGGCGCGTAGCGGTCGGCGCCGGCTGCCGAGTCGCCGCGTCGCCGCGGCGACAGGATGTTCACTTTACACCGCTATTACTAGAACAGTTGTGAACCGATTTTCTTATTGCTTGCACGATGAGATGTGCAATTCAATTCTGGACAGGTAGCCATAAGTAATTTTGCATCAATATTACCAGTATAGCGCCTTTTGGGGCGACTAACGGAGCGAGCGAAGGGGTGAGTCTTGCACGTGCGAAATTTCGAGGGGGCACCTCCAACTGACATTAGCACGGCACCCTACTGACCGGTTTCTAGCGATGTGCCAAATTTGAGCACAATCGGCCCAGCCGTTCTCGAGATCTGGGAGCGGCACCCTGCACGTGCGCACGTGCAACATGGGTCCCAACTGACTTGTGCACGGCACCCTACTAACCGGTCCCAAACTGTGTACCAAATTTGAGCGCAATCGGTCGAGCCGTTCTCGAGATCTGGAAACGACCCCTGCACGTGCGCACGTGCAGCAGCATCCCAACTCTGGCACATGGATATGCAGTGCCTAGTGGGTGCCTACCTACATGCCAACTTTGAGCGCAATCGGCCAAGTAGTTACCGAGATATTGCAACAATTGCAAAACTGACACCTCTTCGTTTTGCACGTGGCACGTGCATAAGGGGTCACCCACATGCATCGGGAATAGTCCAATACTTGGTAGAAGGAATGAAGCTACCGTACAAAAATTACCGCGTGTAAATCGGTCAAGTGGTTGCTGAGATATAAGCCTCGCAAAAGCGTCCGCACGGCCGGCCGGCCGGCCGCTCATACTCAGAAATTTCCGTTAATCTAAGGAAAGACTACGCTCGCTTCGCTCGCTCCGTAATAAGATATTGGCGAAAAACATGAGGGATGGGGCGAAATTCACTCTTCCCCCTCCACTGCGCGTGCTAACATACGTTTGCATATGTGCCATTTTCTTCAAAACTTATGAATGGCCCACTCTAATTTTTTCACAGGTTGTTAAGAATATGGTAGGCAATAAAATATATGAAAATGAGCCAAATCGAAGGTGGCGTGTTTTTTGCTATTTCAATTTTTGTGCTTAAGAACAGAGTTAAGCAAATTTCAAGGTCATATATTTAAGTCTATGCAATTCTAAACAAATGCTTAAGAAATTACCTAAACAGTAAGATTTATTTCATTCAAATCAAACAAGTACAACCAAAGTTATGGTCGTTCAAAAATATAAAGATACAACATTTTGTAAAAATTTGATGCCCTATATTTAGAAGACCTGTGGTCAGAATGTGCAAAAAACATCAATGTAATGTCCGGGGCGACACAGGAACTCGCTCACAAACTTATAATGAAATCGCTGATGGTAAGGTGCAAAACAGCCGATTTTTGTTCGATTTGACGTGGAATGCCCCTCTCGCCTTTCGGAACGCCGCGGCCCGCGTTGGTTGTGCGGCGTGCGCAGCTGCATAATGCAAAAGCTTGTCAAATTAGTTTGGATTTAGTATATAGAAATACGAGAAGTTCATAAATCATATCATGGAATATGACTTTATAATATAGCTCTTGTTTAGTTACGCAGACGCTACGGGCCGCAACTCTGGTAAAGTTCAGCAAAAAATATGTTGTTCTGTTATACGCAGTTATAAGCCGGTTCTCCTTCGAGCAGCTCTGCGAGTGGATTGTTTTTGCCCTGGCGTATTTGACATGATCCAGTCAAATTTCTGGAGGAAGCAGTTTCAATAGGTTCGTCATCGATTATGATCTCCGTATGAAGCGTCCATGAGTGGATGGCGTTAACCGCAAGTTTGCAGTGTTTCCATGTAAGCAAAACATTTTTTTTTTTTTGCATTTTCCCAGTACCATTTATGATCTCATCTATGAAATATTTATGCTTCGAAACTCATATATCCAGATAACCACTACCCCAGTATTTCTGCCACGTTCGAGACATTCACGCTCTGGGAACATCCCCGCCGTATCCGACCATTGTCTCTGCGTCCCGCCCCGGCCGTCTTGGCACCCTCCTCCCTGCCCAGCGGGGTGGGGCGTGGGCGGCGGAGCGGGACTGCCCAGGACAATGGCTGCCAACGCCTGGGGCGCTGCATCCCCCCTCTCTCCTCCCCCTCGAGCCTTCGCGCCGTCTCCAGGCCGTGTATCGTCCCGTAGCGTTCCCCGCGCCGCCGCCGGGCAGGCCGCCCGATACAATGGCGGCCCACAGCGGGTGTCCAGCGACCGTCAGACCAGCGCCGCCGCCTGATTTATGCCCCCGGGCGCTCATTGTGTCGGCGAGAATTCAATTTTTTGCGCGATATGATATGGTGGGGATGAGTGAACATTTATCATCGGGAAGGGAGAGCGCCGGAGCAACAGGACGGTCGCCGGCGGGCACTGGAATGCCCCGGGGGCACGGATGGGGTCGACAGGAGGGAATGAGGAATGTATGACGCCAGATGTGATGTGCAGTAGGGAATGCGCAAATGGGTCCCGTGTTTTTTTTTTTTTGAAATATGTGACTGAACGGGAATATGGAATGCAGAGAATGCAGTTCGTTAGGGGAATTGTTATCAAAATGCTTATTGATCTTTGTAAGTTAGCTTTTTTAGCAAACGAGCTGTTTTAAAGCAATTGATTTGGGGTGTAAATTTTCTTCTGACGCAATATATTCCTGTCCGTTCCAGAGAAAACTCCACTGCAGAATTTGACACAAGCGGCAACACAGTTAGCAGGTACGTTACTTTTTACTTTACTGTATGACAAAGCGACGACATTACAACACGATTTGGCGCTGTTTACTTCCCAGGTACACGGAGAAAAATAAAATTGATGAAATACTAGGACTTACTCCACAAGGAGATCGAATGGGGAATGGGGAATGGGGAAAATGGGGAAAAATGGGGAAAATGGGGATCGAATGGGAAAAAAAAAACGACCCATTCGATCTCCTTGTGGAGTAAGTCCTAGTATTTCATCAATTTAATTCCATCTCCACATCATGTCATTACGTCGGAGAAAAATATTTACTCCGCTAGGTGGGGTTCTGACGTCCCAAATACAGTACCTATATTGGAGTAGATTTTCGCCTTGTTTTGGAGTTTTATCCACTAAACTCCATCTTACCGGGTTTCAATACTCCAAACAGTTACGCATGAGGAGTAGGAGAACTCCCAGGCTCCTTCATTTACTCTGGTACATCAAGTGAGATACTTAACCCTCGCCCGTAAACGGCGATCTGCCACCTTCGCCCATGCAGGGGGGGGTTGGTGCGACCCCCCCCTTGGCGTTTGAAAACGGAGCGTCGTAGAGCTTAGCGGAAAAGACCAACGGATTGCTCTCGCCGAGATCTCGCGATTGGTGGTATATTTTTTGGTCCTAGGTCAACATTTGACCTGCTTTTGACCGGTCAAAGGTCAAATTTTCGGAAAAATAGACTTTTTTCAACTTTCGGCGGCGATTGCGGCAAAACGGTGGGAGATATCGACTTGAAACCTTCACTATCGTGTTCCTTGATCAATTCTCTATCGTTTGGTATTTATTTCGTTTCCCTAGCTCTAAAAATGGCGCGTTGGGAGCGCCGGAAGTCGGCAAGGTCACAGTCGGCGGCAGAAATTCGAAAAATCAAAATTTAAATTTTTGAAATCTGATTGTATTTTTGGATTTGGGAGGTCCATTTGCTCCCTATAGAAGCTAATATTGCTGCATATTCCCATTGAGGTGACAAGAATTAGCAAAATAGTGGTTTGGGCGCTTTTCAAAAATAGTACCGGACGCCGTTCTTCTTGTGACGTCATAGCTCCGTGACCTGACCTGACCCGGTCAAGTTTCTTATACCATATGATAGCCAATACTTGCCCCAACATGCATGGGAAGTTTCATCACGATCCATCAACCGATCTCCGTACCACCGGCAGGAAACCTCGGGCGTTGGCACTCAGTTTGTGAAAATCCGGCCGGAGGCTGTTCCCTTTGTGACGTCATAACTCCGTGACCTGACATGACCCGGTCAAATTTTTTTATCAAAAGATGCGCAAGGTTTGCCCCATAAGGTACCCAAAATTTGGCGGCGCTGCGTGCCGCCGTTTTTGCACTATTTCCGAAAAACCTCAGGGGGGGGGTTGCACCAACCCCCCCCCCTACATGGGCGAGGGTTAAGTTACTCTGCCTCGTCATGGAATACTCCAAAGTTAGTGGTATATATGAACACACATAAATGGAGTTTCCGAAATAAGGTGTTTGTAAATCCTTTGGGGAGTAAATATTTTTCTCCGTGAAATTTCAATACCATAAATTGACTGCGGTGTTATGAATCCAATTTTATTAATTGACTCTTTGACTGCGTTTTGGATTGCCTTTCGGCTTTTTCTGTCTATCTTTTTCCCAACATCCCATCCCTCCCTCTCATTCGCCCGCCCTAATACGCCGATCCCGTGCCAGCAAAAATACCGATAATGCCGCGATGCCGTTTTAATTGCTGCGCCGCGCACCCCTCCTCGTCGTTCAATGATTGTCGCTGGCGACGCAGTCGACGCACCGTTATCGCGTCGGCTCCGATGGCCGTCGGCAGGTGGGCGGCCGACGCCCCCCCCCCCCCCCGAGGGCCGTGCGTGACACTGGTGGCGCTGGCGCTACATTAGTGGCGAGCTGAGGTCACCCTAACGCGGAAAGGAGGCGCCTTCCGCCGGCGTCGCGGTTGGCACGGATGCGGCAAGGAGTGAACATCTTCCGGGCGCAGTAATGGTCGGGATGCGCGCGGAAGGACGGTATGGGACGGATTGCTTTTAGTTGTGGTGTCGTATTTGCTTCGTAGGGCTGAGAGGAAGAGGGGAAATGATTGAAGCTCATGTTTTTCGCAGTCGAATTTCATTCGTGAATATGTAAAATTGCGAAGTCGGGAATACACTGGTGTGCCTTACGCTCCAATGCTGGAGGACAAATTTCTTCTAAAAAAGAAACTCCAGAGCTAATGTCTAAGAGTACCATGAATTGCTGTACTATTTTATTGTGGCCTACCAACCTAGATACTGTCATGACTAATGCTTTTTGATTATTATCGAACGATGTTCTTCCTATATTAGGAATGATTTTCATTCCATTTTCCGATATTCCAATCAGACAGTATTAACCCTCGCCCGCACATGCCATTTTCCCATCCTAGAACGCACATGGGGGGGGGGGGTGGTTGCCACCCCCCCGCGCCATTTCGTTCCTGTTGGAGATAGAGCTTAGCGGTAAAGACCAAAAAGATTCTTTGGGAAGAGACGAATCCAATGATACCCAGTTTTACCTTCTCAGGTCAGTCATTGACCTTCCAGGTCAGGTCAAACTAAAAAATGTTGCTGTTTTGGGTCACCGTTGGATATCAAGTGCGCTGCTTATCATATACCGATAACGATGCCGTTTTCTGGTGCCAAGCCAGCTAGAACCTCTTTCTCACACTACCCGACCAGGTTTTTGCTGCTGAGGTCATTTCAGGTCAAGTTAGGTCAAGGTCAATTATATGTGTTTGTATGTCTGTGTGTGTCTGTGTGTATACTGATGTGTGCACCGATTGTTTGTGTCCATATTACATGAAATCATGATCTGAGAAGCTTTTACCAAAAATGCAGTCAAAAAACTTCACAAAAAGTAAATTCCGCTTGCCTAAAACGCAATTATCTTAGATGACCTAGGTTGACCTTGACCTTGACCTTGACATCTGTACATCGTCGAACAACATGTTCCATGATGGGTGGGAGGTAAGACTGGTAAAAAAAGGCCGAAATCAAGGTGTCAAAAGCTCACAAGGCCCATAGCCAACGCAAGATGTCGAGAATTGGCCATTTGGGTCATGACATGACCTGAAAAACAAGGTCATATCTCCGAAACCAAAGGTCACAGAAACTTGAAATTTTCAGTGGACATCAAGAAAGGATAGAGGAGCAGCTATACGAAAAATCAGCCTTCTAGCTCTAAAAATGTTGAGTGCAGAGCAGAAAGACTACCTGGGGGGGGTGGCAACCACCCCCCCCCCATGTGCGGGCGAGGGTTAAAATTCATAGCATGTTTGTAGCATACATGTATATGTTGATACATCGCTCGATTAAAATACATCGTGGCCCGTGCCAATTTATCGGACAAATGCTGAAATGTCATGCTATGAGACTAAAAAAGAAACATTGTTTGACATTATAACAAGTTTTCTAAACGCACGTTTTGCTTAAGCTTCAAATTTTCACCGTTTTAGTATGCATTATTCATGTTGTACCTATGTTTATATAACGCGTCCCGGTAATGTCAGGACATTTACATGCGACATTAACATTAGCACATTGGCAGAAACAACGCTATGTTAGTTCCTGTCGTGCTTACTCCGTTATTAAAGGAAATGAGAATGTCTCGTTTTAATACTCTGAAATTGGTCAATTTACATGCAACTTTTGGTTGCACGATACTAAGACCACTTTTTTTGACAGAGCCTCTGGGAGTCAAATGCTACTCAAATTTGACATCAGATATTGCATGTGGAAGCGCATCATCTCGAATGTCTAAAAACTCTGGTAAGTACTATGCTGTTGCAAAATAAAGGCATGGTGCTTATGACGACTGTAAAGTAACGATTAAAAGAAGGTCTTCGCTGCATTCATGCTCTCAACCTGTCTTCTTTTATCAAGCATGCAATCAGCCAGGCAACAGGCATGGTTATGGTAATGGCTCATATTTAGTGTTCAGCTTAGTCATTCAATCAAAAGACGTAATGAATGAAATGTAGCTTGAATTCCGTGTATCCTCCAGTAAATAACCAATTTTATGATGTTCCGTAATTTGGAGGAGGTGAATTTTTGGCATAATATGCATCCAACCTGCAAATCTGTTTTATTTAGTAGTTAAAATTGATTTTGCTCGCGCTGCTTGATTAGAAAAAAAGTCTGATAAGTGATAAGTCCTTTGGCAAACAAGAAGTGTCGGCTTATACCCGCTTAGTTTTCAAACATATGTCTGAACTCATATGTTAACTCATCGATCCTTCAGTCAGTGAGTTATCAAAAGAAGGAATGCATTTTTGTTCAGTGGCGGATCCAGGAGGGGGGGGGGGGCAAAATGGGCATTTGCCCCTTCCAAACGGCATAATTTTAACATTACGCCTATGGACGAGGCATGGAAAGAATCGATAAATTGTTATGGTTTGCCCCCCCCCCCCCAAAAAAAAACTGAGCTGTATCCGCCACTGTTTTTGTTTTCTTTTTAGTGACAAAGGAGCGATTTGTTGACTTGTCGACATTTTAAGAGTGATGCAAATTATGAGTAATGATTAGTTATTTCTAAACCCTTACACTTCTCATACTATTTTGGCAATGATGATGATCCAGCTACTTTCGATCAAGCATGGTTGATTTGTATTCATTTTATCTTATCATAATTGGCTAGACCTAGCCTAAAAATATACGCTTTATGTCTAAAATCGACAAGTTATTTGCGAAACATTGACACATCGGCACCCT
Organism: Amphibalanus amphitrite; assembly: GCF_019059575.1. Lineage (NCBI taxonomy): Eukaryota > Metazoa > Arthropoda > Thecostraca > Balanomorpha > Balanidae > Amphibalanus > Amphibalanus amphitrite. The sequence continues at coordinate 231,844 of NW_024882407.1, read as the reverse complement.
TTGGAACTTCGGAGCATTTTCCAATTGATTTGTTGGCAAAACTTGTGAGTTTAATATTTTTTACAATTATGCCCCTTTCCGATCCCATTTACTAGCTAACATAACTCAGGAGCCGCTTCTGAGACAGATGATGCATGCACTGCCACGAGCGGTCTTTGAGAAAGCAGTAGTTACCCGCCTGGTTCATAGATGGCGGGGCCATCTCGTTTGGCGCACTCGGGATATCGATATCTCTCCCCGCCGACTGCTCCCCATTCCACCTTTGTTGTCCGCATCGCACCGCCATTCTGACGCGGGAATGCTCGCCCGCGCGGCGGTGGAGGCAATCTGTAGGGTGAAGAGTGTCCGAACAAATACCAGTAGTAAAAGACAATGTCTAATTTTAAAATAAGGTGAACTGACGATGGAACAAGAGAGTAGGACATTAGAAAACAACTATTACATATCTTGGAAATATGCAGGCAACATCTACATGTTTTGTGCACGACTCTACGTAACTAATCCAGTCGAATATACGCCTCCCAGCGAAAGCCTGTTTTTTTTACAGTGTGAAGTGTGTAGGGAGTAATATTGCAACCTTTAAGACTAAAAATATTTCAATTCAGGCACCGTTCCGTGCTTCTATCCTCAGGATACTGAAATCCTTCTCCTCCACGCCGCAACCCCCCTCCGGGCTGGACAGGCAACTTTATCTCATGCGGGCTGCTCCCTGGAGCGGCACCGCTGCTCCCGAGGGAGCGCACCCCGTAGCCGGGTGCAGAGAGTGCCTTGGGGCTGGGTGGCCAGTCCTCTGGACGGGCTCAGCCCCGGCGACTCACTAGGGTGCCTGCCCAGACCAATATCTCCCCCTAATTCCTATCATCCTTCCGGCTCTGAAATGGTCTAATGGGACCGAAAGGGCCTAACCCAACAAAACAAAAAACAAAAAACAATTCAGGCTCCTTAACCAGCATATTTTGTTTTTACAGTTAATTCCCGCTCCTCAACTTTTGACTAAACGCCGCACTCCCTCGTTCCCAATTCTGTATTGCTATGCGGCACAGCATCATATCAGGCGTCTACCACTAGCGACATCTGTGGACAGTGCGACAAGCTCTCCTCCACATCGCTCATAGATGTCGCTAGGGATAAGCGCCTGATGGGATGCTGTACCGCATAGCGCGTGCCAGTGAAGTTCAATAGATTGAGGCGTTTGCAAGTTGAAGTGTATTTGGACTTTTAATGTAATGAATGTGCTGGAGGGAGACTGAACTAAAGAAATATTTGAATTCCGATTTGCAGAAAGGTACTTGACAATGGTACTTGCTATACTCAGCGAGGTGAAAAAAGAAATGAGAACCGACACCTGAAAACCATCGCACCAACCTTGTCAGGCTATTGGCTACTTGTTGCAATAGTTGCAGCTTTTTCTGCTGATTAAGATTATCGGTTTGATTCACATAAGAACATAAACCTTTATATCAAATTGGCCATGGTCTGTGTATTTTGCGAAGCTATGGCTGCTGTTAAATTTATTCAATGGCAAATAGTGTTGCTAAATAACTAAAGATGTATTTTTAATCACTTTGTGTTAAAAGGAAGAGTGTGTTTAAGTGCTTCCTCAACTTGCAATTTTCCAATATGTTTTGGACACGCTTAAGTGCATGAATTATGAGGTCCACATTTCACAAGATGCCAATTGCTCGATTTGTGAAGCTCGAAAAGTGAAACTCGAAAAGTGAAGCTCGATTTGTGCGTAGGTAAAGCCTTCACAGCTTTTTGCCGTCAATGGGAATCGTTGATCGCTTCTCGTCTTTCTTTTAGTCCCACTCTATTGAGTCAATTCCCCTCAAAGAACACGATGTGACACCGCCTCTAAGCCGGCTCCCCGCCGGCTCATCCCGTCCCCCGATCCTCGGTCACGGTTTCAGTGAACAGCGCTCCGTGCTGCGCGCGGCGGTCTTTGATCGGCGGCGCCCTTTGGCGCCCCCGGGCGTGTCCAAGCGGCCCTCGTCGGCGCCCTCTCGTGGTATGCTGCGTTCACGCCGATTCTCCACCCCGCCGCCCGATATTAAAAGCCAATAGTGTCGGCGGGCGCTGGCTGGCGGGCGTCCCCTCTCCCTACCCCGCCCCTCCCGTCCCCCCTCGTCACGCTCCATAAACGGACGGGCGGCGGGATGAGTTACATGGCGCCCGCTTCCAAATGAATTGATGGCACGCCGTTCGCTGCGGGGAACGTCAATTGCTCGTTAACGGTTAATGATAGCGTGTTTGCATTCGTTGTGTGCCTGCCCAACCAGGAATGCCGAGCGGCAGAAAGCAGATGCTGGCGGACGCCAATTGCGTCATTGATCTGCGCTCTGGGGACGGTGTAGGGGCGGCGAGCGGAGACAGAATCGTCGCCGGAGGAGCCCCTGGGGAGGGAGAGCAGGGAGGGAGGGTCGGGATGAGCCCCGAGGGAGTGACCTGTCATCGGTCATGTCCACACCCACAGACGGTATTACAGGAGGGGAGAGGCGTGATATTGCTACACAATTTAGATGCCATTGCTTGTGCTCAAATGCATATTTCTTGTAACAGAAGATGAGTCTTACTTTCATATAGTTTGGGTGATTTCTGTCTAAATCATAATTCAGATAGTACAGACCTCATAATAAAGATACCAGATACAGCATGACTGTTTTGGAGTTCTGTGGCTGCAGAGCACTTTTCACCGCATCCAGTAGCCCCCAAATGTCGCAACTCCCCTTTCATTGCTATAATGCTTCGCAGGGTATCACTGATCACCCCTGGTCGCGTTCCGCGAACGCCAAAATCAATATACACGATTATAACGCTGCTCCAATAGTCACTTTACTTTCCCACGGCTGACTCCCCTCCCACTGATGACTGACAAAACATAGCGATGTTCCGGCGCCGGCGCGTGCCTTTTAAACCACGTGACGTCAAGTGGAGGGCGTCCGCCACCTCTCATCCGCGCATGACTGCTCCCACTGTCCGCTGCGACCCCCCGCTGTTCTGTCCAGTGTCCCCCCGAGCGCGTTCCACGTGTCGTGAACTGCCCCCCGCCGCCCAACACGCGTCGGGGTACCTCCTATTGAGCATCGCTGCATTCCAGGCGCATCTGCCGGGCGGCAGAGCGGCACGGCAGCTGCCCCCGGCTCCCTCCCCTCTCTCTCCCCTGGGCGGGCGGCCGCAGGTGCGCGCTGTGACGTCACTGGGAGGCACGTGCCACCACAGGCCGGGGCGCCCCTGACCAGGGGACGCTGCCGCTCCTCCCCACAGGGTAATCACTAACGCAAACACAGATCATCCGCCAATAACCGGCGAACAAATATAATACCCGAACGCGTCAATAATGGGTCACTGGGGAGCGGCCCAGGCGGAAGGGGCGAGAAAGATGCAGGGGTTGTGAGACTTCTGCCGCAGACGGGAACCTGCTACTGAAGTTCGGCTGCTGCCTAGAAACGACTAACCATTTTCAGCCCGCTAGAAACGACTAACCATTTTCAGCCCGGTGCCGTTAAAGAATGAATGTGCTGCTCGGGTGTCTTTCCGCTTTAGTTCAAAACATCTTTTTAGAAATTAAGCATTTCTTATCCTTACGATGCTCCTAATCGCGGCGGAAGGCTCATTTTCCGTGTTCCGACTACCGCGAAGAGCGGGAGAGACTTCCTTCCAGGCGTGTGCTGTTCCGCATGGCTTCGGTGTACGGCGGGCTAGCCTACCTTGCAGACGCCAGCTGCAACGCCTGACGAGAACCAGTGTTTATCACGCATGCGAGAGGTCTAATCTTCATCATAGCTCTACTGTGCTGTGCTTGCGAATTACTGGATTCTAAAAATCATATTTCCTTTTCGTCATGTTTTCAATCGTCTCCCTCCCGTTTGATCCAAGTTGATGAGAGGGGTGGAGAAATATGCCGAGTTGGGGTTGCACGAGCGCAGCAAATCCGCCGCCGCCCTGGCGGTGACCTTGACCTCCGCTGTCTGTTGCGGCTCCAAAGCCAAGCCGGCGCAGCCGGCGTGGAATTGGGAAGACTCGTGCTACCCCAACTCGGCACATTTGTCCACCCCTGGTTGATGATATCCTGCCAAATGGTTTCCCAAATAATGACTCAGTCATTATTTGGGAAACCATTTGGCAGGCAGGATATATTGCTTTTTGCGCCTCTTCGTCTTTACGACTGTGATATACCATTCGTTTTGCACATGACTTAAACAAATGGCTGAGGTCTCTAGTTGATGCGACTTCCGTACAATACGACGAGCGCAATTTGAAAACCTGAAATCGCTCGTCAATAAAAGACTTGAGAGATAAAAAGCTTCCACTCCGGGCTGCATCAAGTTTTATTCCCAGCACTCGAACATCCTACGCTTCTGTTACTTCAAGTTCTGTAGCGCCCTTCAGCGAAGCGTAAAACAGTTGTGTCGCCGGTCTCCAACAAAGCCCCTCACTGCGCTCGGGTTAGACCCGGGGTAATCGCTCAATCCCATCGACTCTCATTGAGCGGATCAGAGAGCGAGAGACGCCGGGCCGGCCCGTGTGTCTCTCGCTCGGCTCAGCGCGCTCGTCACTGTCAATTCTTCGGCCCCAGATCGGCGGCATTGTGTTGCGTTCGTGTCTGGCCAATTATCCAGATCATTATCCACTGGAGCATCTGTGTCGATCGTCGTCTCACGGCCGACAGACGGTCGAGCAGCGCGGGATCATCGCTGTCGATGGAGGCCGTCGTTTTCGACTTGTCGCTTGTCGTTGTCGACGCAGAATCTGTCTGTTCGTAGGCTGAGCTGACTGGCGGAGAGAGAATGAGATGGTTGACGGGCAAATGACATCGACAAACGGCTGGGACAGCTTGGTTTGGACAGAGTTGCGACAGCTTTGATTGATGATATGAGCTGCAGTTTCACGCAGGCAGATGTTTGTACCCGAGGAAGGGATAGAGAACAGAGCTTTACCCAGATGAGTTCGCAGAGTCCACGGAAGACGGCGGCCAGCTAAAATATTGGCTATAATGTTTTGGTGACCAGAGTTCAATGGGTCCTAAGATAACTATTTACCGAAGTTGGGTTTGTATTTTTGTCTTAGCATTCTCAAAGTGTCCCTACCTCGTTTGAGTCATGCAGCATTTGTAACTGTTACTGTCTAAGTCATACTTTTTTATTTAACATATTGAAAGGGCATGTCTCAGCATCCAAAAAGGTAAAGGATCTTGAAGTATTTCAGTAACACAAACTGCCTCCGTGCATCCACCGTCATCGATCTACTCCTGTCCATCTTCGGACCGCCTCTCCAACAGACCCCCCCCCCCCCCGGTCCCACGGCGGTGACTGTTGGCGCACCGCGACCACCGACAGCCCTCGTCCCCACTCGTCTGATTGCTCAAAGGACGCGCCGGCCAAGAGAGGATGACAACACAGATTCGGATGTTGTTGCGGCGCCACAATCGATCTTGGTTGCCATGGCAACCGCTGCGTCACCGGGGGCGGAGACGTAGAGCAAGGGGTGGCGTGCTCCGTGGCGACACCTCGCTTAGAAATCGCATGGCTGATGGTTGGCGACTGGCGTGAGTTATTTTTAACGCCATCGCTTGATAGCCGATGCTTGGCATGTGCTTCGCATACTTTGTCGATTCGATTAGGCATGTCATCGCCTACATTTGTGTTCCGGGGAGACTTATCAGTGCAGCGACCAGTACTATTTGCCGCCTCCGCTAGGTATATGTTTTAGCTGTCCCCTTCCCCGTCTCCGCCCCCGCCTTTGACGCACTACGCCTACTCACCTAACCCGTGGCAAGGACCTCAGCCACTAGCCAGCGTTTATTAGTGGGAGCGAACTAATCGGAGGATATATTCCTCCCATTTCCGATGCCGAGCTACTCCCTGAAACGGTCATATCACCGGGTCCAGTTTCGAGGGCTGTTCCGCCGCTAATAGCTGCAATTATGGCCCTGAAGGAACACCATCCATGGTGGCCGGAAGACCGACTCGTCTCCATGTAATGTGGCGTGGCGCTAGTGGTGACAGAGAGGATGTTAGCTGGCCGGGAGATGACGGTAATTACCACAAATTACGTAGAAGTGTGAGGAAGATGTAGAAAGCGACACACGAATTTCACGATGGCGGTAGAGATTCCGTGAAATGTGAATGCTTTTGAGTTGGCGTAAGTAATTCTTTTGTTTACAACATATTTTCGTTTTTACTCTCGTTATCTTCTGTTACGAAATGTGATTCTATTAAATTTATTTTCTTGTCGCAAGCATCCATTCGCATTACCTGTATTGGGAGATAACGGGGAGGATGGGGGGGGGGGGGGTAAGCGACACATTGCGACACATAAGCGACATATTGATCAGGAACATTCACTATACAGATTTTGAGTCTTAGCCCATACAACTATAAACGGGCCTGTGTATTCACCAGCCGTGAAATGCAGTGCCTGCCTCACCCACCACTTTCCAATGCAAACAGGCACGCCTGACTGCAGGCGAGTGGCAGTCAGACTGTCGGATAACACCCGATAAAAACACGCATCCACTGAGCCAATAGCGGCAGCGCACAAAGAACTTCATTAAATCGGCTTTGAAAGGTGGTGTCACTCTCACTGGTCGGTTTTAATTGGCCGAACGTTGTCCCACGTGTCGGCACGTGCCGATGCCACGTGCCCGCTGGCTGGCTCAATGGCACGCGCGATGATAAACACGGGGTGGCGACGGGCGCGCCTCGTCGATGACGGCGCGGCGGCTTTAAAAAGGCGCGCGGCGGGCCGGGCGACATGGCTCTCCCCGGGAGGTGACGCCACGCCGCCGGCGACGCGCACAGATAATGGCGACGAATTGTCGGGGCGCTGTCGGCGAATTGTTGTCAAAGTGAACGGACCTTGCGGCGCGCCGGTTCCGACACGCCGGTTCTGACGGCTCGACGTCTCGCGGAAAGGCTGCTGGGAGTGGGTGCGACACAGGCAGGGACGAAATCTTGAAAGCGGATGACTGGGTGTGAAGTTCTAGCACGGAAAAACTGATGACTGGTTTCACTGCCAATAGGTTTATATTTGTATTGTGTTGGATAACGTTCCTCCATTGCCTTCTTCATGTATTCTTCTTCTATACCTACTTAGTTTAGTTGATAAGAAACATTTTGCCTTCGACAATTGCATCCTATTTTACAACTACTTGCTCTGGTCGATGCCGTGGCCAGCTGAATCTTCTAGCACTTTCTGGCCAGCTGAACCTTCTAGCACTTTCTCGCCTTACGGCGAATGCTCGACCCTTTACGCCGACCTGGCTGGCTCCGGACGTGATTTACCACCTGACCATCGACACGCACCTCGGTCCGACGGTGGACCTGCGCGGATCGGTCGGCCGTCGGCGCGCCCACACGCTCCGTTTCGGGTCCGGCTGGGTCGTGACACGGCTGAGTGCCCCACTGCCGAACAATTGCCGGGCGGACGCCGGAGGCCGTTTCACGCCGTTCGACACCGCCGGCCGCGACGCCCGGCTCGGATGACGACCTCGTTTGGATTCCTTCCGTCCGACGGGTATCGTGACCTCAGCGGAATGTCGATGCGTTTCAGACACGTCTGGTGGTGTTGGACCGACACGACCTAACCCGAGTCGAGTGGCCGTTAAAGGGAGGGCGGGGCGGACGAGTAGTTTTGACGGAGCGGCAGTCGGCGCCGACCGGGGTTACTTGAACTGGCAGTGGGGTAATAAGTGTCACAGCTGAGCTGATCTACTCGAATAAGTCACGAATGGTGTGCAGACTCGGTGTGAAATTTCAGCTGATGTTGGTAATTTATTCCGTTTTTATTTTCCACCTACCTTCAGACTAAGCGGCATGCAATCAAAATTATGTCAATGTTTCACTTGAATCTGGAGTTTTAGAGGTTTATGTGCGTACTTTGTACTTTAACTATGTTCCAAGATCTGTAAAGTTAATATTTTTCCTGGAACACTACAAATATCCTCACCTACAAAATAAACATGCCCGCGGGTCACGATTGCCACCTCCCTCACTATTGAAGCAACACATACCACAACTGCAGAATTTTATTCCACCATTTCGTCCTATACATTTTATCAATATCATTGTTGCATATATCGACACCATAATAAAAGAATCGAATGAAAAGCTGGTCGGTCTGGCAGCAACAGTTGCAGCGGCGCCGGCGAGTGCAGACGCCGGTCGTTGCCGCGCTCCCGCCGGAAGTCGAGCGCCGGCCGCGCGCTTCCTGCGGCCATTTCCCGCGCTTTCCAGGGGCTATGGCGCGCCGCGGCCGGCCGGAAAGACGTTCACGATTATATCGATTGTTGGCCTAACGGGCCGCCATGGGGCGACGCCGACAGACATTGGCTATCGATTCAGACGTGGGTTGGCACGTTTACAGCACGGGGTAATACTGTTATAAACGGTGCTTGGATTGGCTGGTGGAATATATAGTTCATCGTAAATGCTGTGCAGAAAGTTTTAATCAATATTTGAAATAGCACCGCTGTTTATTACAGTTTTTAAGGGGTGATACTTTTACCATATTTTGTTATGGAGGAGGCTTATTTCATCATACAAAAAATAGGCGTTATCTGTAGTGAAATTATATTTAACACCTATGTATTGTCTATGTTTAACACATCAGAAACTGTCGACATGGACATGAAGCTGTTTTCCATCAAATTTGAAGAAGTTTTCTTCTCGACTGGCGAAGGCGGTTATTTAGATTGATCGGTTCTATATATGCATCCTCGCATTTCTCGGAGCCTGCAGGCTTCTTGACCGTGACCGATTCTGGCGTAGCCGAAAATCGCACGCCGTATCCATCAAACCAACTGCTTCGAGGTGCACTCATCCACGGCCGTAGAGCCATCATTCGTCCTCGGTTTGGCGGTGGATGAGGCGACTGGTAAACGGCAGTGAGGCGGAGGTCCGGACAACTGCTGTTCAGACTCACTCCCAGCCTTCCATCACATAAACAACCGAGTTCGTCGAGCGGCGGTGCTGCTGAACCACCTCAAACGAGGAAAAACTCGGCGGCGGCGCTGGCGAGATTCATCATCGGCAAATTGTGTGTCATATTTTCCACCGCCATTACTTAAAGAAAAGTCGTTCTTGTCGGTATCCGGTCGGCTTTCCGGAGTGCTGTCAGCCAACCGGAATTCGTGATTTCCTCTCTGGCGGCGGTGCCGGCCGCTGATTGGCCGGCGCGACCAGGCCCCGCCCCGCTGATCGATGCCGACGATGAGTGATGCGGCCGACGCGTCGGTGCGACGGCCGCGGCGGCGGCGGCTCGCCAGTGGCACCCCAGGCGAGCGGACGGGTTTGAGCCTACGCACCGCGCTGGAGCAGGGCTGGAGCAGGCGAGAATAGCCGCTGAGGCGCTGAAGACTGGCGACTGACGACTGCGGAACGTGAAGAGCTCGAGAAGTTTGCGGGGAAGAACCGAGCCGCTGTGAAGAGCAGCCATGCTGGATCTGAAGAGTCCGCCGACTCCGCTGGCTGGGGACTACCTGCCGCGCGGCACTCCGCTCACCAACCTGTCCATGCTGTTCTCAGGTCAGTAGTGTGTGCCGGGGTGGCCAGAGGTCATCACACAATGGTCCGTCAGGGTGTCAACCGTCGGCAGGGGTTGAGGGTGGCGGCGCAGAGTTGGTTGAATTTTAATTTTGTCTGTTTGATAGGCTTACAGGCAATTGCTTCGCTGGTTCGCTGGTTCGTTCGCTGTTGATGTCCGTGACATGGCACTTCGCATTTTCTGGTTGTACAGTGGATCTAGTAAGGATCTCCAGACGCAAGTAGATGGCGTTGAGCCTCAGTCGAGTCCATGTGAGACTCAAGGAGAGGTCACTACCGAGCTGGGCCCGATGGGGCGGGGGGGGGGGGGTGGCGAGGTCACGGTGCGGGTGACCTGTCAAACAGCCCCGGCGCGGTGGGGCACTGCCGCAGGCAAATGGCGCACACCAGCGTTGTTCCATATCGAGGTGGTGGGCCGAGCGGCCGGTTAGCTTCGCAGTTGGCTGCTTGGAAGGAAAGGATAATGAGGCATGGGTTTGCTGTGGCCGGCTCATCTACTGTCAACTATGGTGAACCCAAAGTAATGCAAATGTGATGTTGGTAATGCAGCTAGCAATGGAATGCTAGCGAATGCTCCGGGAGCCCAGCAGCTATAAGGATTAAGATTATTTGTGTCTCCTGAAATTTTCATTGAATATAATTGAAGCAATAGAAAGATCGTATCGGTCGCCAGTTTTTTGACCGGCTGGCGTTTCATGCGTAGAGCGCCCTTCGGCAAATAATTATCACGCAGGTGATTTTTTTTGCTGGTAAGATGGGCTTTTAAGGTCAAATCAAGTCGCTAAGAGAAGATTAGGAAAAGTGGACGAATGCCAGATTTTTGTGCATGAAGTCTGGAGTTTCAAAAAGCTAAAAGTTATTATACGTGTAAGCTAAAAAACAATAAGATCAGTTAATAAAAATATTTAACCCGAAATTAGCCTCTGTTTTGTCTGACTGCATGGTTGCGTGATGTAAGACACCGGTCCAACCGGGTTCAACCCGGCCCAACCAGGTTCGGCTTGCCTTTTTTTAACATAAATTTGGCCCGAACCTTTTGAAAGAAAGGAATCACAAGGACAAAGTCCCCGCTAAGCTGAGCTTGTTCCGTTGACCCTACTCTCTACCCTCCGATCAAGCAATTCCTGGTCTATGGCAGAATTTAGAGTCCAAATTTTAACGTGCGCACATAGCCGCGCACGGCCGGTCCCCTCACTGACTTCGCCTGGCAGCGGCCTGCAACCAACCACAACCATGCCCGTCAGGAGGCTCAAAAACGTCAAGCACACGTCACGTTTCGAACCCGGACTTTTGCAACCGGGACGTGCGCTCTCACCACATGGCACATGGAGTCCAACGCTCTACCGACCGAGCTACCGGAACGGACATTTACCTTGGGGTTTCGCCTCGTGACATTGACAGACGTCAGACACTTTGGCCGAACTTTAGCCGAAACACTGAGCAAGCTGCGCAGGGCGATAGGTGCTCGTAGCGTTGAGGCTGGGTAACCTGTGAGCTGAATGCGATGTCGTGAGTTCGAGCCCCACTGCCGGGTCTGGTTTTATCTAGACACGAACCAGAACCTTTCCGGCTTCTACTGCAACTTCGATAAGCACGATGACATCTTTCCCCAATATCCTTTCCAAAAGTCAAAATTATCGCTTATAAATGTTTAGCTAAGATTCATTTTTTTAAGAAAATATTTTTGGTCATTTGTCTGGAGCCATTTCAACTCTTTTTTCTTTTCTGCTTCTTATCGACCCGATAAACCCCACCAAAACTGAACGTGCCAAATGAAAAATATCTAACTCAAACAACAGTTAAGAAAAGCCTCATCATGCATCATGAAAAGCATCATGCAACTATCGACTGAATAGTTGCATGCTATGAATACGTCCTAGATTTCAATTATCATTGTTCAACATTTTGGCTGGAACTGACGCTGCCTCTGGCTTGCCCGTTTGTTTGAGATAATGATTCCCTTCAGTCGCATTCTTGCCGGTTCCACATGAACAGGATACCACCATACCGGGGTGAACGCACCCGCAACCATCATCCCCTCCCCTCAGCCTCGGCGCAGTGGCGGGCGGCCCTGGGCGGCCCACTCCCGGCGCTACGCACGCCCGATGCGCTGTGATACCGCGTCACTCCCCCTCTCTCCTTTCCCCACAATGACCGGTGACCTCACTTCCCTCGGGATTTGGACTCGCCCTACCCCGACCGTAGCGCCACGTGGTGGCTCTGGAGATCTTAAATAGACCCACTGTACAGACTACTGGAGGACTGAGCAGATATTTTCTTCACTCTCTGCATCAGTTACAAGCGTTGAAACCTCGATGCATAATTTTCAGTGTCTTGTGATGTTTTAGTGGAAATTAATTCACCCGCAAAGGGCTCTAAGCTCTGTGTTTGTTCTCCAACACATTCACAAATATACAGCTACAAACTGATAATTATTATCCATCTGGAATGTCCATTTTCACTGAGGTTATTCGCTTAGCCATAAGACCGTCTTATGTAAAGCATCAAGCCAACGTAGCAACATTCATCGCCATTTCTAGCTACGTGCAAAACTCGCTGTTTGATTAACATTTCTTCCAACATCTGTTTACCGGGGCAGAGATCACAAACCTAGATTTTTTATTCGAGGTTTTGCAATGCAGCCGACGTCCGACGGGCGTCTTACGAAAATTTATGACGTGTGTTCTAGAGCCATAAGGCGTCACTGCGAATGACACGCAATGTTTGAACTCGCTCAATCGTTTCACTGCAAATGTCCAGCGAGCATTGATATGCATACGTGCAAAGAATAATTGTGGGTGCTACTGTTTCTGTTTTGCTCTGTTAGTGATGCTAGCGAGCGCCATACGAGCTGTAGCTCATGTACTACTAACACTACTGATATGGAATGCCTTTTCTCGCCTTCTTGATTGATTAAATTCATGTCACCTGTTGTATGTATTTACGTGTAATTCCTAAACTTGTCTCAACTCTCGTTGAATCAAAGTAAATCATCTTTGTTCAAAGGAAACCTATATTAATACATGTTGGTCATGATGTTGTATGCACATTGCAGCCCCATTCTGAGGCTGCCTGATGCATGCCATTTCTTGTTAATTGCCAAATTTGATTAACTATGTTCCGTTGTAGGCTTTTGCTGCCTTGTGCTCTATTCTTCTTTACCATTTTATATTGTCATCATCATAATCTTCAACTGGTGAGTTCAGCAGGAACGAGACTCGTTTTCAACATCATGCTTGTCAACCTTATCAACTTATAGTTCCCGTCCTTAGGAAGGCAAACGTCACGTGCGCAGTGTGCAGTGTAGACCATGCAGGATCTGTAGTTGTTTATGGTAAGCTATGGATACCCTGAGCTATGGTATGACATGACACTCAGATGCCGTATAACATGTTAACTCAAACATACAACGTGTTGTAAGTTAATAATTGAAATTACAATCGTGTTTGAGACAGAATAAAAAGGGAGCTGCTAAGACCCTCGAATTCATAACGCTGCCGCTAGATGTCACTAGTAGGAACGCCTGCGATGATGCTGTGCCGCATGGCCTTAAGCCCGGCTGCAGGCGTCCTACATATACCGAACCAAGGCGCAAGACATGACCATTTGTCATCGGAGAGCGAATTTACAAATGCTGTTGCCAAGTCTTAAGGCTTACTCATGAAGTTGACATTAATTGTTTTTCCTTTATTTTTTTAGTTTTCCCAACATCAATGCGGTAAAATACCAAAAATAAGTTACTTGTTATAAGTATCTATAGTAAGGAGGACGATAATTATATGTAAAGCAGCGTCATATCGATTCGCGCTCGAAGCTTAACTTAAACAAAGGATGCATTTCTGATATTTATAGGTTTTGTTTACTTATAAATTTTCGACAAGAACAAATAAATTACAGTCACCCGTCGTTAACGTAATTCAAAAATTAACCTTCCTCCACCCGTCCTTCTTACGTTAACATTTTCGTGAGCCATCCTAAATATATGAAATATATCATACCATAATGTTTCTAGCTTCTAAAAGCTTGACTGCTACAGTACAAGCTCATAAAAAGTAGTCCTAGTTTCACAACCGCAAACTGCCTGGCCTCTAGAACTCTCAACATTTGACAAACTGCCATCGGCTCCGGCCACTCGGCAGGCCAGCGGTCGGGCTAGGCCAGCGGTGGCATTATAAAATCCCAGCCAGTCATGTGTAGCGCCCTTCCTCCCCTGGCCCAGCGAGGTCCAACGGAGCGAACCCTGTCAGAGTCTAGAGTCACGCTCATTTGTTGCTGGACCACTGGTTTTTCAAGGATGGTCGACGCTAAAACCCGAACACAAACCCTTCTGAAATTAACATATGAAAACGTTCGTTATGGTTTAGTGCTTGAATGTCATTAGTGTAAGATGTCGAAGAGAGGAGTAAAAACTACGATGAACACACGAATACGACTGTGATATTTAAACTGCACTCTGGTAATCAAATAATTACTGTTTGCATTCCATGTCATAACGTTTTTCGTACCTAATACCTATGCTTCGTAAAAAGTTTCCAGTTCTTCTTTAGTAAGTCTTTTTATAATCTTTATAAACCCTTTACAATTAATGCCATCCGTATAGTTAGCTATTCTGCGAGTCAAAAGATGTTGTCATGCAAGTACTTGTGCATCGTGCACCGCATATTTCCGAATCGAGGAATATGGACGTTGGTATGGTAATACGTTTAGTACAAATTTCACTCACATCACTACCAATTTTGTGTTTCTTTCATTTCAGATCCTGCTTACAAGGCGGCATGGGGAGCTCACACTTCTCAAGCACAAGGTGAGTGGCTCCCTTCTCAGTTCGCTTCGCGCGACCATCCCGCATGCACTCGTCTTGTTTCTCACGCGGAAAACTTTATTGAACTTCCGACTATGTTGTTCGATGAATTTAAGCACCGTCATTAATATTTCATCGGATTGACTCACTGTTTTGAACGACTCGCTTTATTGAGAGGAGCTTCTAAAAGAGTCCGATCGAGTGTTACACCTCACCAACTGACAAAGTTGTGAAGCACCCTCGGCCGGCCCTCGGCGAGTCTCCGTCTGGAGGCGGTGCAATCACGCCGTGTCCGAGTTAACCTCATCTCCCCAACACCGTTCGGCAATCAGTGGCCGCTCTGCCGCCGCGCGCCGGAACCGGCCGCAAAAATCAATAGCGCCGCCGGCTCTCTGACCAAACACGGCTCTGCGGCTCTGCCGGGAGGCGCCTGTCCGCGACCCGTCACCTCCCCGGGTGTCTCTGCGAGCCCGCTGCCGCTGCCGTCCCTCTAGTGTCCCCGCTACTGCCGCGACAGCTCTGACTCCGCTCACCATCGAACCGACTCGAGTGCCGTTGAATTTCATCAATGGATGTATCGGGAGCGTCGATTTCAATATCTCTCCATCGGCCGACAGCCGGTCGGCGTCGCGACGCGCTGGGCCGTGCGCGACTCCTGTTTGCCAGAGCAGCGGGCCGCGAAATCCGACAAGAAAAGTCTTTCGCGGTGCGCCGGCGCGAACGGTGAACAAACGTTGGCCGCCGATGCTGGGAGAGCGATTGACTGGTGGCGGGCAGAGCGAGGAGTGGGTAGAGGGGCGGGGTGCCGCTGGCGTGACACTGTTGAGCTGTCAAAGCGGCGAGACTGGTGAGGGCGTGTTGAAAACGACGCCAAGACGAGGAGAAACTTAAAAGGGTTCTTTCCGTGTCAGCTAAACCTTTTGCGTTAGTTTTACAGTAATAATTATGGCTAAATATAAAAACACATTTGATGAAAATTGTTAAAAGCATTGAAGCTGAATAAAACGTAACCATAAATGACTAGGTGATGAGTATGAATGCCATTTTCTTGTGCAGGGTTGTTACAAAGCAGCGCCTCTCCGCCATTTTCTTATGTTCATTTTCAAAGCCTGGCGACACTAGACAGAAATCTCCGCTCCCTCACATCTATCAGCCTACCGCAACATCTCTGCTCCCCACGCGTCCGCTCGCCCGCGACTGTTACAGCAGTGGCGCGGGGATGACGCGCTCCCGGGTCGACATTCATTAGCATCAGACGGGCCATTTGTAGCCGAGGAACCGCTGACGACCTGGGCGGGACCGCTGTCTGTGGGGGGCGGCTACGCGACATGGGCACAGACGGGGGTGACTTGAGGGACTGATGGGGACTGACCGAGTGAAGGATCCGCTGCCACTGCTGTTATTCAGGGCTGGGCTTGTAAAGTTATACTCACCCTCCATGAAAGAGATGGGTGCTGAATTTATGGGTTTTCTTTTTATGATGATACGTTTTGTTTGAGCTTTCAGCAGACGTATCTGTTGAATAAGAGAATAGCGACGTAAAATCTTAAGCTGGGCCGCTGAGTACTGTGAAAATTCCGACATCTGGCAATAACTTCCACCATCCAAACCCTTCTGCGCGTGTTAGCTGTTGAAGTTGAATGGTGTAACTCATATTTTGAGCCCGATATCGCTCCGACATAAACTTTGCGTACATCTTTGACTCGAAGCAGTCAACCACTGAAACCTCCACCGAAACTACCACTCGACTGTCGAAAGATGGACTCGACTGCCAAAAGACTCCGTCATTCCTCTTGCTCTCTGTTTCTATGCCTCCTGGAGAGCTGCGGCCGGCGGCTGTCCTGATTGCCTGGATGCCGGTAATGCTGTTGATGTTGCTCGTTACCATTCCTACCGCCACTGCCGCCACCGCCGCCACCGCCACCGCCGTCGCCGCCACCGCCGCCACCACTCTGGCGCGCCTCGCTAGCATCGTTAGCACACATTATCGGCGCTGAATGGGATCGCCGCCAGTTACTTTCAATTCTTCCTCTCTGCTCGCCTCCCCCGGCGGCTCTTGTTAGTCGTAATTCATGTGTGAATCGCTTTGATGGCTACATATACCCAATTTACGGTGGATGAGCATTGTTGGCGGACGGGAAGGGTCCGCCGCCGCCGCCGCCGCCGCCCCCGGCCAGATTAAACAAATTGAATCTGGGCATAACGAGTCGATTCATTTGGCCACTGTCAGCGTTCAAAGGCTCGCCGACAGAGACTGACCCGGATGTATTGTGTGGCTTGATCCAGTTATCTTGCAAACAGCCAACTACAGACGTTTGGTCCCCCAGCTTGCGACAAGTGATATGAAGAAGGCTATTCATGCGATGGAAATGGTCAAAGTGGATATGTGCTGGCGTTTTCACGGTTTGTTATGGTTTGAGTAGACTTTTATTAGGTCTTTTGGGGTTGCTAAAAAGATGTTTGAAATTCACCGAACGACAAGCTAAGGCGATTGTTTTTTTTTCTAAAAAAAAGAAATGTCGGTAAAAAGCAAAAACTGAAGACCTTTTTTCGGTCATTTCAAAGTTCTATAAGACACAAAAATGGCGACTGATAACACTTCATCGTGTTTCAGACGGTGGTTTCGAGACGAGTTCAGCAACAGCTGACGTGATTTATCTACTCTTGTCCATTTATCGCGCTAATTCCCTCCAGTATAGACCCACCTACACAGGACCGCCACCTCTCCCAGGTTAGGGGTGAAATTCGGCCGACTATCATTTCCCAGGTCACACCGAGCTTTCTGCTGTCGGCAGCTCACTCTGACACCGCCACCCCGCTCAGACAGAATGGATGACGATGAATCACGACAGCATACAGACCAACAAAGACGGAACGCCCCGCCAAACGAGGTCCTGACATGGGACATGGTGTCTGGTACACCATACGACCTCACCGTCCATACGGGGAATTCTTGTGAAAACGGTTAACTAGAATCGAGCCTTGTGATTTGGCAGACTGAAACATATTTGTCATCATTTTCTACTGCAAAAAAAGTCTGCTCAGCAACTTAAATTGGATGTTCTATGGCCGTTCTGCAGCACATTTATCAAACTTACCTCTACCTTTAGTTGCGTGCAATGCAAAAGTTTGCTGAGGATTGCGGAAGACAATGTTTGTTTTGCAACCAGCTATTGAGATTGAGGAAAAGTCAATGTTTTTTTTTTGTTTTTTTTTTTAAACAATAACATGTAATATGTGCGCCTTTATCTACTACGTTAAACACCTGTGATTTAAAAAGTTCACAAATGTGCTTCACTAAACTTTTTTTAACCCACGAGCCGCTGGGGGGGGGGGCATAAAGTTGCCCCCCCCCTTTACGTTTTGTGGAATATCTCCGAAACGCGATGAGCTACGAACGTGAAACTTGGCATAGCTTCAAATGAATACCTAGGCAATGTTTGAAGAAATTTTGGTGGTTGTAGCACCTAAGATGACGTCACAGTGACGTCATAAAGTTTTGTCGTTTTCCGATATGGACCGTTTCTGATGACGCTGAGCATGAAACTCATTTGTAAATGAACTAGACAGCATCTGCTGTCATCCTAAAACATCTAAGTACACTTCCATCTAGTTCCTAGCCAATAATCGGCCCTTTATATTCGGTCCCATATATCTGATGTATCGTGAGGAAACTGAGAGTCGCAAATCTATAATTTGACTTATGACGTCACTGTGACGTCATTTCAAATGGGATCGACACCAAATTCGGACACAACCTCCGCTAGGTATTCAGAAAGATGTGTGCAAAGTTTCGCTTCTCTATCCCTTCGCGTTGCGACGATATCGTCGCGGAAGTAAAGGGGGGGCAACTATATGCCCCCCCCCCCCAGCGGCCGGCGGGTGGCGCGGAGGCCCAGCGGCCGCCGGGTTAAATACCTGAAAATCTAAAAACTTTCTACGTCAAATTGTTTGAGATAGGTATGCCTAGCTTGCCCGTTCTTTTGGCGATTCCTTCAAAGTGGTTTCTGCTGCGAATTCAGTGCTCGCCTGGCCATCGTGGCCCCTGCTGGTTCGTCGATCGATTCGACGCGAAATCCTGGCTGTGAACACCCCGTGCAAGCTGCATGACTGATTTATAAACCGGTGTGGTTACCTTGCCTAAAGCGACGAAAGGCCAACACTTGACTGCCCATTGGATCCGTGCAGCGTACGTCGCTGTAAAATGGCCGATAAGGACAGACGTTTGGCTTTGTATATCTACCCTAATGGCCGACCTAGGGCTATGTTGGAACGTTCCTGGCAGCGATATGAACCCGCATGGCGATTTGTGCTGAAATGGCACGGTTACAGCTGGATTTATTTCGGGTTATAGCGGATACTTTCTGTCGTTATTATTCGTAAACCGCACAATTTCGATGGTCAGCATGGACTACCTGAAGATATTTACGTTGAGGGTAAACGTTGTCAATGGTGAACGCTGTACTTTCGACGTCATTTGAGATCGCTTTCTTGGCGTACTACGGCGGTAATGAGGCGCCCACTTCGCTGTTATCGCATGAAATTGTAGCAGCAATGTGACGATTTTCAGCAGCAGTGTGCGTTACAGTCCGTACCCGATGAGGTACTGAACATACAATTACACACCTTTGGAATGATCAGTGTTTGATAACGTGTTGCATTGAGAACAAAGGAAAGAATGTTGTGCGGCATTCCGCATAGAAATACTTTTAGTTTTGGTCTGATATGGGATTCCTTGACGCCGTGCTTTCAAAATCTGAAAAGCAAAAGTGGAGATTGCTTGACCTACCAGCCTCCTAACAAAATAAATTGAAGCCCAAATACCACCGTATTTTTGCTCTCCAACTTTGTTTGATGTTCCGCCCGGCGCCCTCACATTAATTGATTTGTTGTTCTGTTTCAGCGTATTCACACAACAGTCTCTCGAGCGTGGCAAAGTCGTCATTGGAGGCGGGCCATGCACATCTCAGGCAACCAGGTGAGGAAACAATAAAACTGACGGGAGCTCGCGATGAGAAAGGAGGGAGGGGGGATAAAATGCAGTTCTTGCAGTGTTATTGACGTTCTTAGTGTGTCGATCCAAACCAGACTCCTATGACCTTCGCTATTTTAGGCATGGGGAGGATGCAGAGAACAACATTAACTTACTTGATAACCGTTCTTCGTGTAACCTTACCAATCACACTGAGCCTTCTGGCCAGTCTCTTACACCGACCAGCCTCCCTAACCAGCCCCCCACCCCACCCCACCAGCAACCCCCCCACCCTCCGCACGTCTCTTTCCGCCGCGCTGCGCTGCGATCTCGGCTCGGCTCCTGATTGGTGTCCAGTGCCGCCCTCCGTCCAGTGTCCACCCCCGTCATCAGCGGTGGCCGATCGGTCCCACCGCCACAGAGTGGGAGGTAATGGACGCCCACTATGGCGCTCCGCTCGGCTGAAAGGCCGGCATGCCACGCCAGAGGAGCGGCTCACCCCGTCAGAGAACCGGCATTCCCTACCATGGCAGGAGAGGGTAGCTTTAGACAGCTTGTTGGCCAAAACTGGGAGGTTGAAGAGGCGAAATTTTGTTGTGATTTACAGTTTTACGTAAGTTTGATAATCGGCCTGATTTTCGACCTTTGAAAAGTATTGACAAAAGCATGATACAATGAAGATTATTCGTGCCTGCAGATAAATTTTTTATTATAATTGAAAAGTGGCAATGAAATCAGAGCAGTTGTTGAGGATGCTGTCAATTAACCAGCTGACCTGACCGACAGTCGTCCCGGCGTGGTCCTCGCGGTCGACTGGCCGGTCCAATCGATGGTTCGTGCCGCCGTCCTCTCCGTGACTGGGTCGGTTCCCATAACGAGCCCACGCCGTCTGACCGGTCACTCGATAGCCCGCTAACAGTCGCCAAAAATGGACACCGACGCGCCGCGTATATGACCTAGGGCCTTGGGGCGGGCCGGGAAAAGGCCGGGTTATGGTGAATAGCTGCGCGTAATATAAAGGACAGTGCAGCAAAAGGCGATTGCCATGGCATGGATGGTAGGGATTTTCGCTTGACCTTCGCATAGCTAAATTAAGCGCGTTTTTTTTTGGGGGGGGGGCCTGCATATTGAACAATTATTAGTTAGACAGAACGCCAGCTTTCAGTTATAATTCATCAATTGTTGAGACTTAGGGTAGGCATTGTGCACATTCGTTGCACATTATCAACAAACACTTAACCCTCGCCGGCCGAGGGGGGGGGCGGGTGCCGCCCCCCCCCCCATAGGGTTTTTTCGCGATAGCTCCAAACACGCTGGCGATAGAGAGCTGAAACTTGGCATACCTGACCTTTGATCCAAGCCGCATCTTTTGACACCAACCGCATTTTTGGGTCAGGTCAGGTCACTGACCTATGACGTCATAAGTGAACCTCTGCACGGTCTTCAAATGTCGCAACTTCGCAACGCCCTCACTGCCAGAGGAGATGTCACAGGGAAATGAAACTTGCAGAATCTAGTATCCATTATGAGTCCCACAACTTGTATATCTCGGATTTTTCTTAAAGGTCATATGAGGTCAGGTCATTTTAGTGACCTCACCATTATAAGTCAATGGGGAAAAATGAAAACTGCTATTCTGGCGCCGGGAACGATCTCCAACTATCTCAAGCACACAGAATCGTGATCTTATGCACTCCTTGCAAGGTTAGATGCGTCACTTTTGCAATGTTGACCTTGCGTGACGTCATTTATGACGTCATCAAGGTCATATTAGTTTTTCGTCAATAACTCTTGATCAAATTGAGCTAGCGAGTCGGAAAAGCCACCAATGGACTCAGGAAGACCTGCCGAATCGAATGATATGCGACATGACCTCTTTCGACCAACTTCGTGACCTGGGGGTGCTGACCTGACCTTGACCTGAGGTCAACACCCCAAGTTGACCTGACCCGGACAAAAAGTATATTATTCAACGCGCCTGAGCGAGACGAACACGATGCTGCCAAAATCGGCGCTCTGCGGCCGTTTTTTGCGAAGTTATTCACCAAAAACTGAACCGTACCTTGGGGCACTTGACCTGACCTCAGAGGTCACCGGTTGACCTAGGACCTTAAAATCGGGTACCAATCTCTGCGTCTCGTAACGGCGCACACGCTCGTTTTTTCCGCGACGCGCTAGCTCCACCAGGGGCGAAACGGCGAGGGGGGGTCGTACCCGCCCCCCCCCCCCCTCGGCCGGCGCGTATGTAGAAAACCAATAGGTCCGGCGAGGGTTAAGACACTACCAGCTTCATGCGTAGATACTCGCCACCTGCGCCGCATGTCCCTCATCATACGCTGATTCAACATCAAAGTCGAAGACTCGAGGTGTCGTTCGGAGCCGGGCCCCGTCCGTCGCCAACCCCTCTCCCTCACTCTGCCTTCTCTCGTTGGCTCTGCTCTCTCCCGGCTAATGGAGCCAAACAGAGACCGGCTGCCTTTCAGACGGGCGGTGGCGGCGGAATGGTGTTGAGCGGGGTATTAGCCACGCGTCAGCGCGCCGCCCTTACTGCCGCCCCCGCCCCCGCCCTCGCTGCCGTCTGCGGCCATTACTGGGCTAGACGGGTGACGAACGGAGTAGAAGGGAGTTGACGGCTGTGTGTAGACGGGGACGACTGGAGAGGGATAGGCGGTTAACGATGGATTGAAGATGGACGGTGGCTTACTGGTGGATCATGTAAGAATGATATCTACACACGGTTGCGTTTGACGGTTAACGTGTAAGACTAAGAGCTACGGACACGGCAAAACTATGATAGAAGCGAATGACCCTTGATAGGTAGACTGTCAACAGTAAACAGAGGACGACAAACGATAACGAGGGACTTACAGGGTGAAAATAAGACAGTCAGCTCCTCATATGCTCACCCTCACACCTGCCAGCTAATCTACCTGTTACATTGTTCCACACATCCGTCAGTCCCGTATAATACTTCCCACCACTCGCCCCGTCCGTAAGACCCGTACAATACTCATACTAACCCCACCCGCTCCCTACTCTCGTCAGACCCGTACCAGATGTTCGGGGCGACCAGCAGTCGGCTGGCCAGCTCGGGAACCGGTCAGATTCAGCTGTGGCAGTTCCTGCTGGAGCTGCTGTCAGACAGCGCCAATGCCGGCATCATCACCTGGGAGGGCACCAACGGCGAGTTCAAGCTGTCCGATCCTGATGAGGTGGCCAGGAAGTGGGGAGAGCGGAAGAGCAAGCCGAATATGAACTACGACAAGCTCAGCCGCGCGCTCAGGTAAAGAATGGATGTGGAGTGAGGGTCCTCAGAGGCGGATTGAGGAACTGAGACGGTGTCAAGTTGGCGTGGCTTAATGTAGATATTTGAGGAGTGTTTTTTTAGTGAAATAGGGAAACGGTGTATTTTAACGTAGCTAAATTTACTAAGCATCGTTTAGTCAGCCATTTATAGAGCAAATATTTTTTATGGGAGCTGATCTAGAACTAAATGTTTAACTTCTAACTACGGGCATTTTTAATCGTTCCTGATGCATTCGTTTCTCTATTGATTTATCAATGCCACAAATTGGCACCACGACTTTCGAGTTGCGTAGATCATATTTAATCTCCGAATGTTTCAGGTACTACTACGACAAGAACATCATGACCAAGGTGCACGGCAAGCGGTACGCGTACAAGTTCGACTTCCACGGTCTGGCAGCTGCCACCCAGCCGGCCGCGGACCCTGCCGCCTACAAGTACCAGGGCGACTTCTTCATGGGCTACCATAGCTCCTCAAAGCTGAACTTCATGACGCCCCACACGCCGATGCCGAGCAGCACAGGTGAGGACGGCTTGGGAACTTAGTGGTGTGGGGAATTGTGAATTTGGTTGGGTAGCTGGGTTTTTAAGGGTGCGTTTCACGCGACCTTTACACCACCTGGCGAGGATCTTGCCGACATAGAGATACGTTTCTAGACCAGTAGATGGCCCTAGCGCTGAACGCCGATTTGTTGTCATAGGACAAGTATCACATTTCCCCTGTCCATCCATCTGTTAGCGCAGAGGGGTTCGACTGCCGGGCCGCCCCTCCCCATCCGCGCCCCGCGAGTTCGGGGAGGAGTGGCACGGGTCCGCCGCGCCGCGCCGGTCAGGCCGGGCGGAAAGGACCAGATGTCAAGCACTCAGTCGAACCACATTGGGCCTAACCCGCGCCGACACACATGGATAGGGAAAGACCGGAATAATGAGAAGGCTAATAGAATGAGGTACAGGAAAGCAGCTTCAGTCACATTCATAGTGTTAGGGAAGTGTGGCATTTTTTGGTCAATCTTGCAAGTTTTTATTTTGTTGCCCGTATAAGCGCTGCGAAACTTGGCATAGCTTATCGTGCATCAATTTCTCATCGTGTGTGAAATTGTAGAACCCAGGTCTCAGAAGTTTAGGTCACCCAGCTCAGGCATATCCTAGGTGCTCGAAACTCGGGTTATTGCATGAGCTATCAGAATGAGCTACCTACACTGTATAGTGCCGGACTATCGCATCAGAAGGCACAGATGAATATGCTTTATAAAACGCTTACAATTTTGTCACCGCATCAGAGCTATAGTAGATGCCCGAGTCCTTTGTAAGTTGCAGTGCACGATGTAATAAGGCCATTGGTAGCTGCAACTTGTACATATGTCCCGGAATCTTATAACCGCATCCGAACTTAAATCCCCCAAGAAATCGTTCGGGTCGGAGCTTTCGAATTGTATAACAAAACTTCGTCAGCGTGTCGTAATCAGGTTCGGGGGGTATCGGTTGCAAAATTGAGGACGTTTTGCGACCGATGGAACTCCTCGTGATGAAGTGCATCAAAATAGGTACTCTTTTTATGCAAAAGTATCAACTTCGAAATTTGACCTTTTTTACCAGATCTTGACCTAACCTCCACCAGAAAGTAACCTAAGTCCTAAGCCGTCCCTCATGGTCGTCTAACCAAAACCATTGAGTTGGAAATGAAAAATTGGTCACAAAACATGCATCACACGGCCCTAGAAAAGTTGGGTTCACGTGTTGACCCTTGGTGACCTGACCTCTGTGACCTGACCTGGTATCAGTGACGTCTTTTAACAACATCTGTATGTACAAGGCAACCGACGCGTTAACCCGCGCCCTGGTGGGGTCTGTTTATAACGCGACCTGGTGGGGGGGGGGGGGGGCTATTTTTTGTCCCCCCCCCTCGTATCTCCGAAACTATTGGACGGATCCCCAAAATTCAAACGGCGTTCGAAAGGCCTGTCAAATTTGTTGAAGGAAACCAAATTTCATTGACCTCGGGGTCACCGATGACGTCACAAGTCAGGTCAAAGATGAAATGTTTCACCGTTCACGGGTCATCTAGGGAATGCGCTATAACACCGAAGAAAACGCATTTTGTCGAGAATCAGCGATAGGGCGTCAGTTGCCTAGTACATATGTTACTATAAGAGGTCACTGACATTATCAGGTCAGGTCACAGGTCAGGTCACCAAGGGTCACAGCCACAGGTCAGGTCACATGAACCTAACTTTAGGTACTAAGGTTGTGCGATGCATGTTTTATGGCCAATTTTTCATTTCCAACTCTATGGTGTTGGTTATAAGACTATCAGGTACGGCTTAGGTCACTTTCTGGTGAAGGTCAGGTCAAGGTCAGGTCAAAAAAGGTCAAATTTTAAAGTTGATAGTTTTGCATAAAATGGGTATTGATTCGATGCAGCTCGTCACGGGGAGTCTAATGATGTTCTTTGTTTTGCGCTACGGGGTCTAGAATTGCTAAACATTGAGTTTGAAAATTTGACGTCATCAATTTTGAACCGTTTTTTCGCTATAACTTCGCCAAAAAAGAGGTATCAATCTCAAATTTGGTATGTAGATAGAAAGCGGTAAGTCGAATATCACATATATTCTGGTTTTTGCGAAATTCAAAAAAACGTTTTGGATTTTTCGGCTATTATATTTAAAAAATATATTTTTTTTTATTTTTGGGGGTCAAAATCCAAAAATTTCAAAAATCTGAGATAACAGTTTTGTAGCCCTGTCAATTCTACAGCGTTTATGTCTTAATCGTTTTTTTGTATTTGCAAAGCTATAGGCCTGACAGCTCTTCCGGCGAAACCCTTTTTTGGGTCGAAAACGGCAGAACATGACGTCACTCTGACGTCATTTCCGGCCAACCTATCATAGTCTTTGGAAAAAATTTTGGTCACAATGTGTAAAATTGATGTCCGGGAGGGTACTGAAAGTTTGGTGACGATCAGCGCAGCGGTTCTGGAGATATATGGAAAAGTCTGGAGGAGGGGCAAAAAAAAGCCCCGCCCCCCCACCAGGGCGCGGGTTAATACCCTGCCAGGACGAGGGTTTTGACATAACAGTCGAACTGATCTTTGGTCTCACGTCACTTAGGGTCTATGCCTCCATGGAATTGGTAGGTATTGCTGGTTATTTTCATTATTTATGATCAGTACCGACTACCCAGGTCAGGTCAAATACCTATTGTCAAAATATACCTGTTCGCTGTTCGTAATACCACTGACACAAACTAATTGTGACATCTTTCAAAGTTGTCAGTTTCTCACAAGCTCTTCCCGGCGCACTCCCGATCAAGAGTGAGAGGCGCGTGATAGGAGACGCCTGGCTGGGCGCCGCTCATGGATAGATCGTGGGATGAGTCTCCGTCCTCCGACACGTCTGGTCACGCCGAAACTTAGCAGGGAGGGTTCAGGGCACCTCGACGGCGGCCGAACGCCAGCGGAGCGCCGTAACTAATGGGTGTGACACTGTGTCAACAAACGCCGCTGAGTGACGAGCCGAGGGGACCGTCGAAACGCGCGGGCCATACAGCCAGTGACATCTCTCGGCGATTTTATGAACTAGCTGTGCAATGACTTTCAAATGAATAGAACTGCATAGTGATGCATGCAATGATGATTCAATCTACAGGATTGTGTAGAGAATCGATGTCTTTATGATTCCTAGCAGCCACATTTTTGAAATTGTTGTCGCGGCTTTTATGCAATGCACTGCAAGATGAAAATTGTATCATGCAAAACATGGTACAAAAATTGAAAAAAGGCTTGCTAGGAAATGTTTTCCTTGACTTAGTCAGTCCAAAACTGCAAACATCACAGTCGTACGACAATCCGTTATTGAGTTCTATTCGTTTGAAATTTTGATTTTGCAATATGTTTGTCCCAATTGCTCAGTATATGTGGATTGCAGAACAACGGTTACCACTCTGTGATGACGAGGTTAACGTCCTTCATAACATATCAAAAAACGAAGGCAATCGAAGCAACGATGCTCTAGATATTTACGAAAAACGTTTCTCATAGCGTTACGCGTGAAACGCACCCTTAAGCCGGTGGTTTGAGGGATGGGTACCCGTAAAAGCCTGGATAAAAATTAAACACCGATTTGGGTAACATATATTAAGCGTCATAATGTTTTCTTTTGTACTCAATACCTCAGAATCCATGGTCAGAACATCATTTATTTTTCTTGCTTTGAAGTTTTACTAATGTCAACGTGAAAGTCTCTACGCTGCCAGATGAAGATGCGTGTAACTACCCGACACGAACTAACCGTCCCTCTCATTTCCAGGGAGCATATTCCCGTCGCCGTCGTCCTACTGGCCGAACCCGAGCGCCAACCTGTACTCCAACATCGCCGCCGCCTCGGGCCACATGACGTCACACCACCCCAGCCATATGACGTCACACATCTCGTCATACCCGCACTATGCGTGACAGACCCCCGCCAAGTGGTGGATGTGGAGCCCACCCGACGACCCGGGCGTAAGCGATAATTTCTGATAACTGTTCCGGACAGCCAGAAATGGCAATGGTTTGATTATGATTTGGTTTAGTCAATGTGGCTTTTATTCTTTTTGTTCATATGTGAGTGTTGCAATGCTTTGTTGCTACTTAATCATGCAAGACTGTGCTGATTTTACATCATTTTACATTATACTCGAATACTCCCGTTGAGAATCATTGTTTGATCTCAAGATATCCGTCAGTTTATTCCAGCAACTATGTACAAGTGTATAGTCGATATATTTAAACAGGTCAGAAATGGTACTGTGATAATGCCTGAATACTCGTAACATGCATAGCTAGTTTGGCGCTAGGACCGAGCGAATGTTCACAGCTGTAGCAAATGTCGTTGAGCTCCGTGGTTTTGACAAATGTCCGACTTGTGAACTTGTCGCAGTTGATGTCAGTGAACAGGATGGTTTAGTTGCAGCGTTGATCCTTCGAAACCTATGTGTAGGCGTTTATTTTCATCCCTCCGCATGTTTAAGGTGCGTTTTAAGTGATAGTTCCTCATCATTCTAGTCAGTCTTGTGATTGTGCAATATTGTGGCTGATGCTCCATGCCATAATTTTTTATTTTAATAAGTATTTAAGGTATATTTTGGAGGATATTATGCATGTATGTTATTATATTTATTTATGTTTCATAATTATATCGTCATTTATTATTTATTAATGTGTCCTGTAACACATGTGTCAGTGATCTCTTGGGCATTCTTTGATGTATGCCTCCTTCTTAGAACGTTCTTTTTGATGTCATCAAGGTGACGTTTATGCCAACTGGTGTTGTCCACGTATTGGTATTATTTTTGGGCACTTTATCTACATAGAGGTGACAATTTCAGTGTTTGACAGAATACTCAATACGACCCAGTGGGTTTGTAGTTGAGTATGGATACCGACTCGATCGGGTAACAAGCTACATCTCGATTTTGTAAATATAGAGAGCGCATTGTTAAGTCATGTGTACAAAGATGTCATGGGAGCCGCCGTCTACATTGAGAGAAATAAAACTGGTTTGAGATGAAGTGATTGTCTCGCATTTTCTTCCTGCATGTTACCGATGTTATTTGAGCATAGGTACCATGCATAATAAGCGAAGGCGAATTTCAAAGCCAAGCAACTGAAAGCGTTTTAGTTAGAAAACATTATTTAGGTATTTTTCTAGGCTCGAGAGCCTGCGCTCGCACGTGTTATCCTCTGGAGTCCCCATCGCCCCCCGTCCCCGTGCTGTCAGCTGGAGGCGGACAATCTGCCGCGACGGGCCGCCTCTGGCTGTCACTGCTGTCAGGACCGAAAGTTCCGCTCAGTAGAGCGAGGAATCGCACACTTTTCTGAAGTGACGCGCTGAACGCAATCGGTCTCAGCCTGTCGCCGAGCGACATATCTGCGCCAATCATTTCACAGATGTGTTGGAGTTCAGTTGGTCAGAGCAATGACCCGTGTGAGATTTTGGCAATCGCTTGCCTGATTAAATGAACGGAACTGACAGGACAGTCACTAAGGTGTTAGGAGCCGGCGGGATATTTATTTATTTATTGTTTAGGTCTGATATTCCAAAGACGACTTGCAGTACTTCAGCAAGCCATGCCGTTTATTTTCAACGGCATATCTCGACAACCTTACACCACAATCCACAGAGACCGTCAATGGGACGTTTACCCTCAGTTCCGTCCCCCCTCTTCGGCTAATTCACACCATCCTCAATAGCCCCGTTTCCATGACACTTCTGAATCCGGATTAGCTCCGAATCCGGATTCAAACGACCATGGAAACGGCACATTTCGCGTTGGGGGATCGGATCGGGTAATCCGGATTCAAAAAGAAGATTAGAGAGGCCGATCCCACTTTGGCAGCATATGGCAGCACTATTCCCTTTGCGGCAGGCTGCGCCGCCGCCATTTTCAACTGAGCGTTTCGGCGCCAGTTTTGGTCTGCGGTTTATGTTTGCTGCAATAATTGGGATACATTTTCTTAACCAATTGTTACAAAGCACGGCAGAAACTTACATGGTCGCAAGAGAAGACGACAGACGACACTACACACTCAGCACACCCACGTCCACCCTCCCCGAGCGGCACCGCGCGACACTAGGGGACGCGCCAAGGTCGCGCCGTCTCCCCTACCCGCCGCGGCGGGGACCCTCGCCGCCGGCCGTACAGTCTCGCCGCCGGCCGGGTACAGTCTCGCCGCCGGCCGTACAGTCTTTAACACTGACACCGTGGTCGCTGAATCCCAGTCGGTAGTCTCTGCGCACAAACGGTGGCACAGATCCCTGAAAAGACACAACTTACCGCTTGATTCGCATTAGCTTGAGAACGTTATGAAGGGAATTATGAAGTAAATC
This sequence comes from Amphibalanus amphitrite, assembly GCF_019059575.1. Lineage (NCBI taxonomy): Eukaryota > Metazoa > Arthropoda > Thecostraca > Balanomorpha > Balanidae > Amphibalanus > Amphibalanus amphitrite. Next base: position 202,357 of record NW_024882407.1, on the reverse strand, counting down.
GCCGCAGCGCGCCAGTTACGTCTACCAATCCCGGATTAGAGAAGCCGATCCGGATCGGCCAATCCCGGTGCGAATCCTGTTTCGGGAGGGATCGGTCATGGAAATGGCACTGCTGATCCGGATTCGCCGATCCGGATTCGCCGATCCGATCCTGTCCGTAGTGTCATGGAAACAGGGCTAATGTGACTGAGTGTCTCGGCCGTGTTCTCACCAGTCTGTTTTGGCGAGGACTGGTCGAGTCTGTAGTCTGGTCTGGTGAGGAATGATCGGGTCTGTACTTGTATAGCCTGGTCTGGGTGAGGATCAGTCGGGTCTATAGTCGCCAGTCGGGTTTTGGGTGAGCACCGATGGGGTCTGTAGGTAGACGGGTTTGCTAGCACTGTTAGGGTCTGGCCGGATCGATCGAGTCTGATGTCTGGTCTGGTGAGAAATGATCGGGTCTGTAGCCAGGTCTGGGTGGAGATCAGCCGGGTCTGAACTGATCGGGTCTCCACATGGGTCTGGCTGGCATCGGCAGGATCTTTATTCGGGTTTAGCCAGGACGGGTCGTTCTGAATAAATTCCCGTCTAGCCAGGACCGGTCGCTGTCCCAGTAGTGCCTGGCACCAGATCTCAATGGACCGTTCAGGTCGTCAACTGACCCAAAATCGAGCCACTCCCATATCGATTCCGACACTGACTCCAACTCCGACGAACAGTACATACCTGACTGTGTCGCATTCTCTTGCGTTGACTGACGCCGAGTTGAGTCTAACTGGATATCCGCTGATTGGTCGTAGCGTCTCGAATCGCTCGGCCATTCGGCAGCAGTCTGGGCCTTGTCTGACAGACTGGAGACTGTAAAAACTGTGACGTGTACGTAATTTCGTACAGGTGCCGGTAACCGGTCGTCACCTACCAGCCAAGCCAGGCATGTCGTTCCTCGCTGGCTCTACTTCTACCGGATTTGTCGTGCAAGGGTCGACAACCGGACGAATTGAAATAGACCGAGACTGGATGGAAGCATTTCATCGAACACTGCCGGAGTTGAAATAAAGGCCGGCGCAGCTTCTGAGATATCTATGTATTTAGTGTGGCAGAATAGCGACATTCTGTCACTTTCTACACATGTGTTGCTTATAAATGGTAGCAAAGCTATAAACGATGTGCGATAACGATACTGCAGACATTCTCTGACACAATGAGGCGCCGTTCTTTTCAATGCGCATTCTGAGACTACTTAAAGTTGAATATTTGGTTCCCAACACGCCCTTGCAACCAGTTTACCCCAAACCTGCTGCTGATGCAGAGGATATACCCACATCCGAACGTCATCACGCATTATGTAGAAAGCGGCCGTTAACGGTATCTCAGCCCACTGGTTTCTTAAGCCGGTTGTCTGCGATGTGAGCTGACCTCTGCGGCACCTCACTGACCTCTGATCCCGACTGACCGCGGCCGACCGCCCCAAGAACCGGCCCAGCTCCCGGGCGGTGGGCAGGGTCCGGTTTAGCACGTCACCAACCGCTCTGTGTCCGCAAATTGGGTCGGAAGGTCGGCGCGGATGTATCCGCAAATACGAAGCTCTGAGCTTCCGCCTGGTGGCTGTCGAGGTCGAGCTGAATCTAAGTGTGTCATTGTTCTCCTGAGTAAATGCGCACTGCGCAGGGAAGTTTGCAGAGTTTCGTCGGGACAACCGCTCCGCGTTGTATACCTATCTCTCTGCATTTTGATGCCAATTAGTCATTTGGCGTACGCAAAGACCGTTTTGGATATCATTTCTTTTATTGGTAGAAAATGTTAATCACACTTTCAATAAATAGACATGCATATACACAATAAATAAATAACAACTGTACAAAACAGCACATCAGTAGGAATTGCCCGTGTTACAAAAGCGGCACATTTGGCACACGTAAAACCACATTATACCTGCTCATAAAATATGCCCATTATACCTCAGGTTGACACCACTAGCGCACAAATGCCAAATGCCAGCATGCAAATGCCTCCACGTATCCATATTGGACCCATTTAGCCCTGTTCAACAAAACCATCGACGACGCCCGAAAAGCGACGACCACACAACCCGAAGAGATTGAGCGCTAGTTTTACACTGGCGGTGATAGCGTTGAGCGTGACAGCGTCATAACGTCTGTCTTCACACGGACGGATTATAGTCTACCCCTGGCGCCTCAGTAAACAGTGACTGCCGAGGGACATTGTCTTTGTCACCTGCTGCTGCCTTCTGTAGAACCGCAGCAACTGAGGTTTCACTACACTGTCATATGAATACCACTTAAGCGAGTGGAGTCACCCGTTAGATAAGCGCTCCCGCTGTCAAGCTAGCCAACAGAAGCATCACCGGAAACCCGAGCACCGCCTTGGCCGGCATGCCCTGTAGCGTCTTCAACTTCTGCGCCAGCAGGCTGGAGATGCTGGTGCCGCTGCCATCCTCCTGCTGTTGCTGTTGTTGGAGTGCCAGCAGCGTAGCCACCTGCTGCGGGGTGTACTGCTGCACGTGGACGGCTTCGACCGTGGCGTACGGATCGCCGTGCTCTGTCGAGGCTAGCACGTGAGGCACCACTTCAACATACTCCTCTGCTTGGACTGGCTGAACATGCTGGACCTGCTGGACGTGCTGGACCTCCTGTGGGACGGCCACCACCGTCTGCACCTTCTCCGGGGCGTAGTGCTGCTGGTAGCCGACTAGAGCGGCCTGCTGTAGGGCGGCCGTCTCCGCGTGGTGCGGACGCGCCACGCTGACATGGACCTCCGACGCCGGCTGTGCCTCGTCCAGGGTGACGTGAAGAGCCTGAGCTACGCCCTGAGCGTGCACGGGCTTCACGACGTGCTGAACTGTGGGAACGAATTGCGCCTGGACTTCGTGAACTGGAACCTCGTGTTGAACTACCTGTACTTGCTGCACAGGGACTTCATGTTGTACAACCTGAGCGTACTGGGGCTGCTCGTGCTCAATAACCTGAACGTACTGAGGTTGCACGTCCTCCTGTTGTACAACCTGAACGTGTTCTACGGGCACCTCTTGCTGCACAACCTGAGCATACTGAGGCTGTACTTCTTGCTGCACAAGCTGTGCATACTGAGGCTTGTGCGGTACAACCTGATCATAGTACGGCTGTGCTTCATGTTCCACCTGCTTTTCAACCAGCCTTACAACTTGTACATCATCCGACTGCCCGGACGCCACTGCATGCTGATAAGCCGTCAGCGCGTGCTCCTGATACTCGGCCAACTCCGACGGCTCCGCACTTCCCACTGCCAGATGAACTTGCTGATGTTCCGGAGAATACGCCACCGATTCGTGAGGCGCGCTCAGTTGCACGTACTGCACGGCAGGTGCGTAGGCGGGCTGGACGTTCTCTACTGCCGGAGCTGCGGAGGAGAGCTGCGCGTGAGCTTGCTGATATTGGGGTACTGAAACGTATGGCACAGAAGTCTGCTGTACCGACGGGTGAGGCACTGATGTTTGCTGCACTGTAGCATACGGTACTGATGCCTGCTGTACTGAACCGTACGGTACTGATGTCTGCTGTACTGAACCGTACGGTACTGAAGGGCGAGGTACTGATGTTTGCTGAACTGAAGCGTATGGCACGGAAGGACGAGGTACCGACGGACGAGGTGCCGAGGGATGAGGTACCGAAGGGCGAGGTACAGACGTCTGAGGTACTGACGGCCGAGACACAGAAGGATGTGGTACAGAAGTCTGCGGTACCACCTCAGCACCCGGCGCAGCCGATCCAAAGTGAACCGGGTTTACCTGGGAGGCGATGACCGGATCAGGCGCCGTTCCAGTAGCTCCGTACTGCTGTTGTAGGGCGAACAGCTCCTGTAGCTTGGTCAGCTCGTCAGCCGGAGGTTCGGCCGGGTCTGCCGGGCGGGCCACCGGGCGGCGCTGGACGGTCACCGCCGGTCGAGAGGGGACAGTCTGGGCTCCACTGTTGACCGGAGCAGTGGCTGACGTAGAGCCCGCTCTCACAGGAGCTACACTCTCGTCAGCCTGGGCGTACTGCTGCTGCAGCAGGGCCAGCCTCTCGATGTCCGTAAGCTCCGCCGCCGGGGTTTGACTCTGGGTAGCAGTCGACTGAGCCACACCGACCGGGCGGGTCTGAGTTGTCTCCGCCGCCGGCGCCAGAGAACCGGCCCTAACCGGGGCGACACTAGCCACTCCACCCGCCGGGGCGTACTCCTGCTGAAGCAGCGCTAGCTGATCTAGATCACTCGGCGTCGCAGCCGCCACCACTGCCGGCGCGGCCTGCTGGTACTGCTGCTGCAGCTCCGTCAGCTGCTGTAGCAACTGCTGAGGATCGGTAGGACCCTCCGCGGCATCCGCATCCTCGGCTACTGCCAGGATGTCGCTCAGGTACTGCTGTTTGAGCGCCTCCAGACGATCCTCCTCAGTAAGAAGCTGAGTAGGCCGCTGGGCCGGGGCTGCTCCCTGTGGCGCGTCGGCAGATGTGTCCACTCGAGTTGGAGCCGGTGTGCCGGCGAAAATGATACGGTCGTCGGTCGGCGGGGAGACGAACCGATTCGCCTCGACGTATGGCACCAGGACGTCATCGGTGAGGCTCAGCGCTGTGGAGCGAGAGAGGATAGGAGGTTAGATACGACACGGGGGAAGGAAACCATGCCTATGACGATCATAGAATAAATTATTTGGGATTAATACGGTACAAGAAGACAGCTCGAATGGCAATGATTTAGATATGAAAGTTTCCGTAAAATTTTACAGCTACTCCTACTCGAAATAACGTCGAACAATACGTCATTCGTGCTTCGTAGTTATTCGACTGAAACAAACAAGCAAACAACAAACTCTGGCATAAGCGGTAAAAAACCAGCCCTACCATCAAATACTCTAACCCACTCGCTACCGAAAAACCCACTGCGTTCACACCTCCCCTACTACCATCCACACTCCATAGTCTACAGTTACACCCTCATCCCCTCTACTTACTCAGCGGCCGGACGTCGGCGAAGACAGTCGACTCGAACAGCCGATTATCTGCACCAGTCAGGAAGGCCAACACGTACGGCTTGGCCGTGTTGATGGGCTGGTAGGGCGTGGGCCCGCAGCCCTCGCACAGCACAGAGACGCTGATGTCCATCTGCGGACTGACCGTGAGACGGACACCTGCGGGGGGAGGGAGGGGGGAGAGGTTAGAAACGGGGCACGGGGGGGGGCTGACGTGTGCTTATAAGCTAAACGTCAATTAGATCGATAAAGTTATTTGAATTGGATGGATCCGCTTAGACATGAATGCGATACCTTCATATGCGTAATCTATTCCATCTACACACTCGAGTAAACGATACGACAAATAAGACACAACTCTCAGAAATATCGACAATTTTTACAATAAAATTAAAGCACAAAACAATCGTCTAAATTCAAAACAAGCTCCTGATACCATGTGTAGAAATTTAAATGTGCAAACACTTACCCGACATATGGAAGAACAACGGGCTTCCCTCCAGGACACGGATGAAGTCCTCAAAGCGCGATCCCTCGATTGTCACAATCGAGATCCTGGGATTGTTTCTCACGACGGAGATAATGTCCGACCTTCGGATTTCACCTGGAAAGAGGCGATAGGTTAGATGCATGTCCAGGAGATATCTCTCACATCAAATCAACAAAAAAAAATGTCAAAGAGAACCTGACAGTGTAAAATGTAATCGTCAATGGGTGGAGGGAGGTATTCAGTATGTCGATGAAGTGCCCATTACATGGACAACACCGGTTACATGCATTTCATTCAAGCGTACCTTGCCAGGAGCCTTGGAAGACATCGCTGGCCACAAACGTTCCTTCGACTTCGGCTCTCAGCTGTGAAGGAACAAACATGAGTTAGACATTAGACAATGATAAGGACGGACACAACTTGAAGTCGTCAATGAGACGTGCTACGAGCTTTTGCCAGATTTCCTTCAAAATGAGTCACACAGCAAAAGTACAACGCATTTGCAAGCATTGCATCTCACTCAACAACATCCCACAAAACGACATTCTAAAAAAATGATCTGTCCTACCTCCCCCACTCTCTCTTATCCCGATCCACAACTCACCCTCCAGCGAAGCGCATCAGCGATGATCTTTCCCATGGCGCACTCTGTTCCGAGGCAGTCGGTCAGCTCCCCTGCGATCTGTCCTGCCGTAACCCCAAGCACGGGATCATCTCTAGTCGGAGTCTGCGCTCCCTGTGTGGCTGGCACGGACTGGATCGGTGGAGATGGTGCACCGCTCGCAGGGGCGGAAGGGGATGGGGCGGACTGTGGAGCTGGGGCGATGGGGGTAGCGACAGCGCTGGGTGACGGAGAAGATGGTGTGAGGTCCTCTCTGACCGGTGGAGTTCCAGGAGCGGGGACAGAAGCAGGGGCGGAGACAGGGATGATGACAGGGGCGGATACAGAAACTGAGGCGGGAGAAAGAGGAGAGGTGGGGATCACGGGGACTGAGCCGGTCGACACTCCCTGTCCAGTCGGCAGCTGCGGGTAGGCAGAGGGCGGCACGACTCCCGCGTCCACCGCTCCCGGGCTGCGGACGGGTACGAACGCCTCCTGTCCGGACACCGGCAGCAGACCGGCGGGGAGAGATCCGGTCAGCAGCGCCAGCAGCTGGCTCTGTGACAGGCCGAGGGAGGAGAGGTCCTCCTGACTGATAATCGCCATCAGCTCGTCCTCGGTAACGTGGGATGGTATAGACGGAAGGACCGGCCGCTGGCCTGGCGTCGGGCCAGCGGCAGGGACGGCAGGCTGGGCAGGGACGGCCGGTTGAGCAGGAACGCTGCCCGGCTGGGCAGGAACGCTGCCTGTCTGAGGAGCGACAGCCGGCTGCTCAGGAACACCAGCCGGCTGCCTCAGCGGTGTCTCCGAGTCCACCGGCTGAGGCAGATACTGAGGAGCATCGCCAGGCTGCTCTAGAGGAGCTTCAGGCTCGGCTATCTCGTTCGGCGATAGGTCTTCAGGTGCGGCTAGTTCAGGCTCTAGCATATCCTCAGGCCCGGCGAGCTCGTCTAGGGGCTCTTCAGGCTGGGCAATCTCATTCTGCGATAGATCTTCGGGTGCGACGAACTCTGTTCCTAGTACGCCTTCAGCTTCTCCAGACCCAGCCTCAGTCGGTATTCCAGCCTCTCCATTCTGATCTTCAGTCGGTACTCCAGTCTCTCCAATCTGAGCTTCAGTTGGTATTCCAGCCGCTCCAGTCTGAGCTTCAGTCGGTACTTCAGTCTCTGCAGTCTGAGCTTCAGTTGGTACGTCAGTCTCTCCAGTCTGGGCTTCAGTCGGTACGTCAGTCTCTCCAGTCTCCATCTTGGTCGGTACTTCAGTCTCATCAGTCGGTCCTTCAGTATCAACTCCAGTCGGTACTTCAGTCTCCTTAGTCTTAACATTCATCGGATCTTCAGGCTCAGCAGTCTGAGGCTCATCAGCCACCACCGGCGCGTCTCCACTGACCTCCTCATGTGCAGCAGTCTCCTCCTTCACTATGCCCTGGATGGCACTGATGACCCCCGATACATCACCCGCTCCTCCAGGCAGACTGGCCGCATCGCTCGCCGGCAGCGCAGGACTGTCAGAGCTGGGGAGCTGCTCCTGCTGTTCTGTGACGATGCCCTGAATGGTGTTGATAACGTCCGTAGCACTCTGTCCTGGGGCGCCAGATTGGCCGTACAAGGGTTGAGAGGGTGAAGTGATCTGCCCGAGGGACGGAATCTGGGGCTGGGATGGAACTGGTTCGACAGGTTGAACAGGAGAAGGCGCTTGTTGCGGAACTTGAACAGGTTCTTGAGGCTGGAGTGGAGAGGGCTCTTCAGTCTGCACTGGTGACTGTACTTCAGTCTGCATGGGCGATGGCTCCTCAGTCTGAACTGGTGAGGGTACTTGCGGCTGAACTGGAGAGTTATCAGACTGAACTGTGGATTGTCCCTCAGTCTGGACTGGAGAAGTCTCCTCAGGCTGATCCATGGATTGTTCTTCAGACTGAACTGGTGCCGTTTCTACATCCTGGTTTTGAGAAGGGTCTTTGAACTGAGCAGGCATAGGTTCTTTAGACTGGACTGGAGACGGTTCTCCAGCCTGAACTGAAGAAGGCTCTTCGGTCTCTGAGATAGGGACTTCGGTCTGAACCGGGGAGACAGTGTCCACTTTTTCTTCTGCCAGAGGGGCCTCCGCTCCCGGAGGAATGACCTCAGCATCTTCAGTGTCCGACACAGGAGCTGCAGAGTCAGAGGTAATTTCAGCCTCTGGGCCCACGGCAGTCGCTGAGCTATCCGCGGTAACCGAGCTGGCTCCGTCCTCTGGGCTCGCCGCTGTATCAGCGTTCACTCCGGCCTCTGAGCCAAGATCAGTCTGGGAATCCTCGGCAGTCGTTGAGCTCTCCGCAATAGCTGAACCCACTTCATTCTCCGGGTTTACTCCCATATCCGAGGTAAGATCGCTCTCCGAGCTAAGTGGAGCGGTCTCACCCTCAGGTGCCTGCTCAGGACTCTCGACCGGTTTTCCGATCACCACTCCCTCCGGCATGTTATCCTTGATCGTCTGCAGGATATCCTCCTTGTCGACCTCCACCACTTCAGACTCTGCTGACGAGAGGTACCCCTGCTGCTCGGGGGCGTCGGGTCTCCTCGCTGGAACGAAACCTGACTGAGATATGGCCGTCAGAGGGACGAGAGAGTCCAGAGGAGCGGTCTCCTGGGAATTCTGCTTGTTCGGGTACCAGAAGAGACCGTTTGCTGGCAGGACGGCGTTGGTGAGGGAGGTTTCGATGTCCTCAGAAGCGATGTCGGTTTCAGTATTGTCAGAGGTGGGCACAGCCTCCGCGGTATTAGCATCAGAACTAGTCTCGACAGAGCCGGGGCTCACTTCCATGGGCTCAGCATCGGAACTCACTGAAGAAGTTTGAGAATCGGAGCTCATTTCAGCAGTATCAGAACTGACCTCGGCAGAGACAGGGCTCACTTCAGCAGTCTGAGAATCAGTGTCAGAGTCTGCACTTACGGTCTCAGTATCAGCATTCACTTCGGGAGTCTCAGAATCAGAACTCAATTCAGTAGGCTCAGCATCGGCACTCACTTCAGCAGTATCAGCGCCTAATCTCATGGGCTCAGAATCAGAGTTCACCTGAGCAGGCTCGGCATCAGAAGAGCTTACTTCAGCAGTTTCAGAGACTTTGCTCATCTCGTCAGTCTCAGCATCTGAGTTCACTTCGGAAGCCTCAGAGTCTGAGCTCACTTCAGCAGTTTCAGAGACTGGGCTCACGTCGGCAATCTCAGCAGCAGAGCTCACGTCAGCAGGTACAGAATCAGAGCTTACTTCGGCGGACTCGACATCAGGGCTAACTTCGACAGCATCGGAATCTGAACTCATGTCAGCAGTCTCAGATCCTGGGCTCACTTCAGCAGTCTCAGAACCAGAGCTAGCTTCACCAGCATCAGCGTCGGAGCTCACATCAGCAGTCACAATATCAGGGTTCACTTCAGGAGTCTCAGTGTCTGGGTTTACTGCCTCAGGCTCAGCATCGGAGCTCATTTCAGCATTCTGGACATCAGAGATCACCTCAGGGGCCTCAGGGTCGGACATCGTGTCGGTAGCTCCCGAGTCTGAGTTTATCTCAGCAGCTTCAGAGTCGGCGCTCACTTCAGCAGGCGACATATCAGAACTATCTTTAGCAGCCTGATCATCAGAGGTTACTCCAACCATGTCTGGGCCCGTTCCAGCAGTGACAGCATCCGAGCTCACTTCAGCAGGCTCGTCGTCAGAGCTCACTTCAGTGGGAGCAGAATCAGGAGCCATATCCGCGGGCTCGGCATCGGAGTTCACTTCAGCAGGCTCGGAATAAGAGCTTACTGCAGCGGGCTCAGTATCTGGGCCCGCCTCAGACGTATCAGCATCGGAGTTCACTTCAGCAGTTTCAGAATCCGAGCTCATCCCGGCATCAGGGCTTACTTCAGCAGGCTCAGAGTCTGGGCTGGCGGCAACAGTCTCAGAGGTGGAACTTATGTCAGTTGTCTCTGGAATAGAGCCATCAGCATTCACCTCCGAACCGGGAATAGCTGCGGCGCCATCAGAATCGGAGATGGGATTGGCAGCTTCAGCATCCGAGTTCAACGCAGAAGTATCTGAAACCGAACTTCCTTCATCCTCGGAGTTAGGGCTCACTTCCCCAGCATCAGCAACAACAGGGTCTGCAGCAGCCTGGGAACCTTCAGCAGGCTCAGATCCTGGGATCACTTCAGCAGTCGCGGTATCCGAGCTCACTTCAGCAGGCTGAGCATCAGAACTCATCTCAGCAGTCTCGGAGTCTGAGCTCACCTCAGCAGCCTCAGATCCTGGGATCACTTCAGCAGTTTTAGAACCAGAGCTCATCTCAGCAGTCTCAGTATCTGAGCTCATCTCAGCAGTCTCAGAATCGGAGCTATCGTCAGCAGCCTCAACATCGGAGCTATCATCAGCAGGCTCTGAGTTTGAGCTTACTTCAGTAGTCTCGGTATCGGGTCTGACCTCAGGAGTATCAGTATCAGAGCTCACTTCCGCTGACTGAGCATCCGAGCTCACTCCGGCGGTCTCGATGTCAGAATTCGTTTCAACAGACTCTGGAACAAAGCCTTCGGTAGTATCGAAGCTATCGTCAGTAGACTCGGAATCAGAGCTGACTTCAGCGGGCTGAGTATCGGAGCTGATTTCAGCGGGCTCTGTGTCAGAGCTCATTGGCACAGACTCATCAGCAGAGCTCATATCAGCTGGTTCAGCATCGGAGCTTACTGCCACAGGCTCAGCATCGGAGTTAACTTCAACAGTCTCAGAAGCTGGGCTGAGGCCAGCAGTGGCAGAGGTAGAGCTGACTTCAGCGGCTTCAGCATCAGAGATCACTTCAGCAGCCTGAGAGTCTGGGTTCACTGCAACAGTCTCTGCGTCGGTGTTTCCGACAGCGGGCTGAACATCGGAGATTACTTCAGCAGACTCAGTGTCTGAGGTCATTCCAGCATCGGAGATCACTTCAGCAAGCTCAGTATCCGAGTTCACTTCGACTGTCTCTGCATCAAAACTCACTCCAGAAGTCTCTGCATCGGGGCTCGCTTCAACAGGCATAGTATCTGGGCTATCCTCAGCAGCTTCGGAAACTGGGTTCACTTCAGCAGGTTCAGACTCTGAGCCTGCATCAGCGGTCTCAGCGTTGTTGGTCGCAACAGCAGGACCAGAATCAGGGCTCACCTCGATGCCTGGACTAGTTCCGACGGGTCCAGGTTCCTTGCTGTCCTGAGATTCCTGGAGGCTGGTTACTGATTCGTCATCCTCAGGCAGTTGCTCAGCTTCTGCAGTGTTGCTGACCAAGCCTTCCTCGCCCTCATCCGCAGCTGACGATTCCTTGTTATCGTCTGCCTGGCTTCCTGATGTGCTGTCGAGAGTTTCACCATTAGTGTACTGAGCTTGGAGCTGTGCCAGTTTTTCTTCATCAGACATTACCGGAGCTGGCTCTCCTATATCTTCAGTCTCCTTCTCCGCTAGTCCTGAAAGATACTCTTCCTTCAACTCGGACAACTTGTCGGCATTCAGTTGCTGAGACCCGGTACCGGTTGTTTCAGGGACCTGCTCTTCGGTGCTGGAAATTGCAGTGGCGGGTTCGCCTTCCACACCGGCCTGAAGGTTCAAGTCTCCCACAGCAGCACCAGTATCTTGGGTTGACGCAACAGGCTCACTAGCATCGTCCATTTGAGGTTCCTTCTGCGCCTCTTCGACGGTGGAGACGTCAGTTGGCTCGCTATCTGTGTTCGCAGCGTCGGCGGTGACATCAAAGACATTAGGAATAGCTGGCTGAGCGTCATCGGGTGAGGTCTCTTCGTCAATCTTCGACTCCGAAATCGCATTGGTCGGGCCACTGTCCATCGTCTCTCCAACAATCGCTTGAATGGCATCCAGGACGCCAGCCACAGATCCGATACGAGATGGCTCTGGTGCATTGAAAAGCGATGCATCGATGAACTGGAGGTTCTGTCCAGCGTCTTCCTCGTCATAAGCCTGAACCGGGTACTCAATGCCGACTCCTGTGCCAGGGGTGAGATCCGTGGATTGCTGAAGTTCGTTTTCACCATCGGTTGCTGATGTCTGATCCTGCACGGGGCTTGCAATCGACTCCTGAGAAGTATTCTGGATTTCGGGCGACGTTACTGGCGCTTGGTCTTGGACAACGGCCTGAGATTCTTCGTTGATAAGTTGTTCCTGAGGAACATCGACAGGGGTGGTCGCTTCACCAGGAGGAACAGGAGAAGGGTCTTGTTCAGCGTCTGACGGAGCAACAATAGTGTTGGGAGACTCGTTGACGGTCTGCTCAATCGCATCCTGAGCATTCGGAGTGTCACTAGAAATTCCATCCTCTTGGGAAGTGATTCCGATACCAGCAGCTTCCTCAGACGTGCCAAGGATCTGATCATCATCAACAGCAGCAGCCACATCGGCAGCTTCACTCGGAGAAACGTTGGCATCACTCGGCATCTTATCAGAAGTCTCGCCCTGAACCTCGACCATACTGCCTTCGATACTTGGAGCCTGGATAATAGGATCCTGGGCAATATCTGCGGTCTGCACAGCTTCGCTAGCCTCCGAGTTCTGGGCAGAATCGTCAGAAATCTCCGAAGAGACACTGGCAGCGTCAGAGTCCGAAACAGTGTCCACAGCTTCGACGCTTGCTTCATCCTGGACGCTGTCAGCAGTCTCGGAAGTTGCCATGGTCTCAGACACTGGCGGAACGGGCTCGGCCGTATTACTGCTAGAAGCGACGTCGTTCATCGGAAGGGCGCCCTCGGTGTCTGCAACTTCCGGGATGCCGTCGGCCGATACGTTGTCGGATTGAATAGGAGCCGGTTCTTCAGATGCAATAACTGTTTCTGATGGCGTTTCAACTGCCTCAGGCTGAATATCATTGGCGTCATTAACCTCGGTTCCTGGCGCTGGGACTTCATCACTGTTTGCTTCAACCTCGTCCTGGTTGCCAGAGCCTTCGACTTCTGCGTCAATTTCTTCAGCGGTTGTCTCGTCTAGCGCAGGAGTGGAAGGGTCGCTAGCCATGCTCAAGTCAGGCGTATCCTTCTCCATATCTTCCATAGCTTGATCTGCATCCGACTCACCAGTCTCACTGATTTCCTTCTCGGAATCAGCCGTCTGCGGAGCATCGCCAAGCTGGACACTCACAGCAACTGTTTGCGCCGGTGGCATTCCAGATTCGGCATTATTGTCCTTCATGACGAGCATGGTTGTTGCATCATCATCCTTGCTGGCGTTCTGGACAAGAGATACTGCAGATTCGTCTGAAGTTTCCGACGTCTCAGCAGTCTCACCGGCCACAGGAGCTTCTGCTTCCTTTTCACTAGTCTCATCACTTGTCTCTTTTACTGGCGTCGTTCCGCTCGAGCTCTGCGTCATGCCCATGCTGTTTTTATCGACAAGCACAGCGGAGCCTGGCTGGTTCTCTGCTTCGTTAACGACAACAAACCTATCCTTGAGAGCTTCCACCTGAGCGGCAGTAAGGGGACCAAGGTCGCTCTTGAGATCCTGAACCTCAGCCGCCGTCAACGTTTCGGTGTTCTGATCAGGAGAGATTTCAGCCGCGGCAGGAGCAGCTGCCGCTTGGTTCTCATTAGCTGTCGCGTCTTTCACATCATCATTGGCATCAACAGTCGCTTCGGTGTCACTGGTCGAAGCATCTTCTTTCACCTGTTCTTCTGGCTTCTCTTCCTCTTCCGCCTGCTCAACGAGTTGTTCCTTCAACGCCAACGCTCCTTGCGCTGACAGCGGTCCCTTCTCCGTCCCTCTGACCACATCGTCGCCCTCAGTCGCTGCCGCAGTGAACGGTGGAACAAACGGCTGATTCTCCGGAATGAACACCTCGTCTGCGCCGTTTCCTCCGTCGGCGGACTCGACATTGGTGGCAGTCACGACGTCAGCCACAGAGGGCGGCGGAACGTCGCCGGCGACAGCCTGTTCCTCAGAGTACTGATTGGCCGCCACACCCAGAGTTTCAAGTGCCTCGGCGGGGCCCTGGCCTGAGCTCTCCACAGTGTCCATCTCAAGGAGAGCCAGCTGCTTCTGCTCCACGGCATCTGCGAAAGACGAGGGTACCGCCACGTCAGATAAACTGACGCTTAACGGTGGTGGGCCGCATAATATGCAGGCGAAGCTGGACAATGTTCCAATCAGGCCTGTTATTTATCTAAGGCTCATGTGTAACAAGTCGAATCCAGCACATCTTTCCACTACGACTTCGAAGCTACGCACCTATCGAATCATTATATCAGTCCAAATACCAAACTTCGCACGATTATTTTAATTACATAATACCCCGACAGCCGTCTCACCTCTGTTGGTTCCGTCGGCGACGGTGAACATGCCGACTCCCTTGGTGACCTGGTTGGTATCGTCGAACAGCAGGCGAGTGATGCCGATTAGGTGGTCGGTGGCCAGGGGAATCTCCAGTAGCGGCACCACAGTGCCCCACGGCTGCTCAATCTGAGGGAGGAGCAGCGGGGAACGTCAGGACACGTTTATCACTCGCGTTCGGAAAGAGTGGGAAGACGGTTCAGCTTCAGTAATAGCTTCAATAACAACATAAAGAGACGTCAGGATAATATACAAATACAATGCATGGCGATAAATAAAGTATCAACTATGCATGTAAACATGTTCAATGGCAGCACCAAGTTAATTAAACTTAGCGGCATCTCGGTAATGAACAAAGGAAGAAAATTGTTGTCATTACACTAGCACTACGCATGCCCCCCCCCCTCCCCCAAAGTGTCATCGTATTTATCAATACATGCACAGTTCCCGACTGCTGTCATTACGTACCGCCTGCGGGAAGGACTCTGTCGCGGCCGCGCGGGTCTCCACCGGTCCGGTCACCACGGCGTCCAGCCCGCGCACTTCGCGGGCGATCTCGGCGTTCCTGCGGTGTCCGGCGCTGCCCAGGGCGATGACAATGTCGACGCCCCGCTCCTTCAACCGTCGCACCTCGCGCTGGACGGCGGGCACCTCGGCCACGATCGGCATGCTGCCGGCGTCCAGAAGCTTTTGCTGGGGAGACGGAAGTAAGGGATGGTGAGGACGATTTTGTGGTTCTGGCGAGAAAGACTTTTCATGATAATCTTTAACACATGCATATTTGCATCACGATACTAAATTACATACCTATAAGAATATGGCATAATGCGATTCGTGAGGCTTGATTTTAGACAGATCTATCAATCATGATTTGGTTGTTCCGCAAATACCACAGTGAAATTCGTATAAAGAAGGCATTTCAACTTGGAATGGCAAACATGGATAATATAGAATCAATGCGACAAGCAGCAAAAGCGTGTAGCTTGTCGACCGTGTCCAGTCCCGAGCCCAACTCACGTTCAAATAGCGCGACACAAATCCGACGACTCCGACAGTCTTTCCGCCGATGTCGACGACCGTCGAGTCGGCGACGAAGCGGCGCAGCAGCGAGGACCTGATGTTGGACACGACGAACGTCTCCGGGGAGCCCACGACGCGCGCCATCAGCGAGCTGATGCCGCCGTTAAAGTCCTCCTTCGAGAAGGCCTGTAAGGCGATGGGGAGGGATGTGAAGGTAATGCGCGGGGTAAGCACGGCCGGATGCCTGGTATTAGGTACCGATTACGTGAACGTCATTAGCACTCGAAACACAATATGAATTGCTAGGAACATTGCTAGATAAAAGGCAAATCTTGATAAAAATTGTCAATACTTAACACAATACCAACAGCATTGTTGTAACATTCATAAAGTGGTGCAGCAACAAAATAGAAACATAGCGAAGGTTGATTCAACTGTCTCACAAAATTCACCAGCGTATCCATTTCTCCTCTCACTTTTCCATCGTTCCACCATCCCAACACAGTCCCATTCTCCCACCACCCTCCTCGAATCCCACCTTCCCACACAGTCCCATCACCCCACCGTCCTCCCGTTTCTCACCGTGGCCGCCGGGCTGACATCGGGCACCCGGAACTGTCTCCGCATCGCCCGTCTCGTTCCGCCGGTGTTTAGTACTAGCACATTACCCTGACCGTGACTGCGGGCTAGTCGAATGGCATCGGCTACCTGTTGTGTGTATACGTCCTGTGAAAAGGGAAGGGAGAGGTTAAATGAATCATGAATGTTGATTGAGATGGCCTGATAGGGAAGAGTGCGTTCGACCTGTTTGTGAAACTATAAGTGGTACAATTGGTATCTTCTGATGCTGTTATGCTCATTGCGCATATTGTTGGTTTGTTGGCATTTGTATCGTAGCGGGATGATTCGGAAACTGATTATGATTCACGGAGCTATTTATACGGCAGTCGCATCTGACATCTCACCGTAACAGTACAACGTGTGGTTCCAAGCGATTTTTATGACCTAATGTATTCCGTATCTCCGAGCCATGAATCCTGATGATAGCCTCAAAACATCAGCCCCCACGTTCCCTATCAAATAGCGCTGTCCCGCAGCACGATATAGGTCACATCACTCGCTGCGGTCACCGGGTTGACATCGGCCGTCACCGCCGGCCGCAGTAAGCCCCTGTTCACCTACATCACTGCAAACCGGACGGAACTGAGAACCTGTCTGACTTGTGGCTATGACAAGCCGCCAGACAACGGCACGTTAGGAAAAATTGGAGGGCGGCACGGAACCGCTGCATCTTTTACATTGTTGATGTGGTAAAAAGTGATTGATGACGCATGCGCTTTTAGCATATTTTGGCTATGACAAGTTTGGGTAGTTGGCTTTGCATTCTTTGGACGTTTGGCGTAAATTGCAAAGATCCAGCATATTTGCGCCTTTTCTTTCCGTAATGAGCCCCAGGGAGACCCATTCGAGCTGTCACGTGATACGGCCAGAACGGTGTCCGGCACTGACACTGTACTCGTATAAATAAAAGCGCTGTCATAAATATAATCGTTCTAACCCAGAGAAGCTACAGAGGTTCACTTAAGACTTCTTATACCCTCTAACATGCCACCAAGTGTCTCACCGAATCCCCTGTACCCGTCTGTCCGCCTCACTGACCTGTTTATCGGTGACCGGGTGCTGGTACTGGATGACAGTCAGTTCAAACTGACCGCCCTGGCCGCGTGTCGCAGCAGGCAGCAGAGCCGCCAGCGCCGTCCACCACAGCAGCCGATACATGGCTGGGACGCGTCCGACCCGGCCAGGCCGCGCCGCCTCGGCTGCTCTGAGAGCCCCTCTGGACAGGAGAGAGAGGAGCTGGGGCTGGGGCTGTGGTGATGGTGCTGGGCGGCAGACTCGCACCACGCAGCTCGAGGGTTGCTGAGCTGCTCCTCTTCCTCTGTGGAGAAAAGATCGGGGAGGTGAGTACCGTGATTCGAGAACGGTATTTTACATTCATAACGCGGTAAAAGTGGTCGGTAATACATGAGGACACTTTGATAATACGCGGTATTGTTTGCTGGCTACTAGACATTACTTGAGAAGAACCTACGGCTTACATCGACTAGTCTAAATGGTACACCATCTCATTCTAATTTCAACAGTATGATGCATGAGAATGAATTACTACGGACCTCACAGGTAAATTAACATATACCCAAGGCACATCACAGTGTGCAGACAAGGCTCACATCAGATGGAGCACTCGACGTGCATAGTGACCTTGAGAGCGGATAATACCTCCTAACACGGTGCTGTAATGCCATGCGATAGTCGCGACCCTGCACGTCACTCGCTATAGTATGCAGGACGGTGTGAATTGACCGCGACATTCTGGTGACGTTTGGTCTCTGATGTGAAACCAAGAGCAGAGGCGGATTTAAGAGATCCAGAACGGTTGCGACTTGCGATACTCCTTGCGAATAGCGGGGAAAATCATCGGGTGTTGGGTTTCCGATTGTTTAGGACGACGGTGGGCATTGCAGCTATTATTTGCACCTGCATGTACATCCGCCACTCTTTAATTGGATGGCTTAATGCTTCAGTAAAACGTTTATGATCCGAACGATGAACTCTCGGTGTGCTAGGGCGTGGCTTGAAGGCCATTAAGACCTTTGTATGATCAACTGAACTTTTAGGCAGACGAACATTTAACACCGTATAGATGATAAGCCATTAGATGACCAACACTGCCTACTCTATGTATACTAATACTGAGCCAGCCACTGACCAAAGCTGGGGCAGGCACCACATATCCCTCCCCACATGTGTCTCCCCACCTATGCCTCCCTATGTCTCACCTTCGAGTATCTCCAGCCAGCGGAGCGCCGACGCTCCAAGATGCACCGCCAGTGACAGACTGACCCCCGCTCTCAGGAGGTGCACCTGGTGCATTCTGCCAGAGCAGTTTCCGGCCGACTCCGGGTCGGGCGGCGTCTCCGGAGCACAGAGCTGGGGGCAGTGACCCAGCCCGGATGGACCGGCTGGACGGGCGGCGGCGCGCGCGCTCGGCTGGTTCCGGCCGGTTCCGGGGCTCACTGACGGGTCACTGGGACAGGCCGGTGTGGGACGAGCCGCCACCGCCGCCGCCGCTGCTGCTGCCGCTGCTGGGGCTGAAACTGGTCCCGGCAGACCCGGCAGCGGTCGGGCAGCACAACTGAGCTCCGCGCTGACGCGTGCCGGGACCGTGTAGCCTTGGTCAGCGTCTGGTGTGCGTACTGATCCGGCGCGGCGGCTCCCAGCGCCTGTTTGGCGGTGGCGGTGGCGTAACCCGCTGGTCTAAGAAGGTGCGATAGCTGATAGGAAAGATGACGTCAACGGGGTGCACTGGCGTCTGAGGGTCACTGGAAGGTCAGGGTCGGCGCACGTGACGAGTAAAATGCGCGTGCGGCAGACACACGTGAACGGCAAAGGTGACTCCGGCTCAGATTAACAATATGATAACAGCCGCTACACAGCGAAGGAACACAGTGAAGAATACGACTAGGAAGTACCTACAGACTGGTCATCCAAACCTTGGAATAAGTTAAAAGTAACGTGAGCAGGCTATCAACTTATTGACGAGACCAAAATTGAGACTTCACTGTATAATTTAGTGCCTACCGTGACTGTAAAGGTTAGAAACAAGCGAAAGGGTATCAAACGGAGGCTCGGCATCGACTCTCCACTGAGATGAGACTAACGGGTCACGACTAGAGGTGGCAAAATGTGGACCCGAGGACCCGGTCCAAAGAACCCGTCTGGACCCATATGGGTCCAGACCGGTTCCTCGAAATTTTCTGACGGGTCCAACCGGGTCCTACCATAAACTATACATCTTGCACACTACACATTATTGCAAAATATGAAGTGAATGAAGTGAATGAAGCGAATGTTTCCTTGCACACAGTAGCTCATGAGTATTCCCAGTGGAAAATAGGCTGTTTTACATGATGCAACTAATGATACCTACAAGTAGTTTGTATTAATTGACTTTTGGGGAACGGGTCCAACTGGTTCCGATTCCAACTAATACCGGGTCCGACTGGTTCCAGAAATGTCCAGCCGGGTCTGGTTCGTGTCTGGTTCCAAAAAATTTCACCTTTTGCCACCTCTAGTCACGACTCACTTGCTGCTTTATGTTATAGAAAAGTCATAAATGAAATAGGTAGAAGGCTCATATTACCAAAGCATGTATAGCCCGCGCCCTGCTGGGGGTCCTGGATTTCCACGCCCTGCTGGGGGGGGGTGTTTGAACACCCCCCCTTCTAACTCGGCTCCTGGGCCACGTAGCGATACGCGGAAGGCGGCGTTCGAAAGAGCGTAAAAAATAATGACGAAATCACTTCGGTCAATTTTTTGGTCAGGTCAAAGGTCAGGTCACCAGAAGTCATTGAAGGCAAAATTTCGCCGATTTCCAGGTCGAATGTCGAAAATTTCCAAGAAGCCAACGCATAACTCGGGAACCAATAGAGCTACAGCGCCGCGGAAAAGTGCATTCGATAGCCCTATTAACGCCCTTTCTGAGTAATTCTCTCAGATTTGACCTAACGTCAACGGTTTTGCCTGCAGGGGGCAAAAACTGCAAAAATAGCCGATTTTTTCGGAAACAGTTTTTCTGCAATAACTTTTGACCCAAGCCTTGTACGAGCTTACTTTCACCGGCATCGTGTTCCTCTCGTCAAGACGCATCGAATGAACTATAATTTGACCTTGAAAGGTCAACTTGAAAATTTGACCTCAGGTCAAGGTCATGACCTGACCGGAAAGGGTCATGTTGCATATCAGTCGATCCGTATCGTCGAGCTGAACACATATAAGGCATTTTCATCGCTCTAGCGTGCCTCTATCAAAAGTTATTTGCGAAAAACTGTTAGATACCATTCGTGACCTAAGATGACCTCAGGGCATAAACAAGGGTCACGGACACCATTTTCATGTTCAGTGTGTCTAAACCACTTGTAATTCGGTGTTTGGGAGTATTTATAATGTCTTTCGTCCAAAAGAGACGCATTTCATTTTTCTCCCATTGACTTATAATGGGGAGGTCGCAAAATTGACCTGACCTTAGGTCATCGATATCAAAATTGTAAGATATACATTTTGTACATGCTATTGCTCTCAGCAATCGCTGAAAGTTTCAAAGCGATCGGTCACTCGGTGTAGCTATGACAGACATTGAAACTTTTTATGAGGTGAGGTCACTTCAAGTGACCTGGTGACCTGATCTTGAATGACCTTGGTCTGAAATTTTCACAACATGTGTAGAATTGATGTATGATAAGGTGTACCAAAAACGGCGGCGCTCCGCGCCGCCGTTTTTGAGATATTCGCGAAAAACCACAAGGGGGTGTTCAAACACCCCCCCCAGCAGGGCGCGGGATAGGAGATCGATCACTAATCGCGAGTGACGTAACGAAGTATGCAGCATCATCTGCATCAAATCCCTTCATAACAGTGTTGTTTTACACGAATGGCAATGGTTTGTTGAATGGAACACGCAAAATATGTGTCAGCGTATGTCCAGAAACACGTCACCACCCGTCCATACACCTTCCCCGTTAATGAATGGCAAATAGGTCGTTCTCTTACTGGGCCGCTGGTTTTCCCATGTTCAGCGGGAGATAAGAAGCTCAGAGTCATAATCTCCGGCCTAAGCCTCTTGTGGCCGTAATTCTAAGTGGAGCAAGAAAAGGCGCATTTAGCCACTCCAAGCAACTGACGCGATTATTTTTTTCAGTAAATCCAGCACAGATGAGAACGATCATGGACTGATTTATGTAACGTTCTCGTCTTTACGGTTCAGGTTTGCCGGGCCGTTGCGGGAGGAAGGACTTGATACTTGATTCCTTGCCCTCTTGTCGAGGTGCAACTGAGCGGCTTTGTGGGGATCTGAGGGTGGGGCCCATGGCAACTACGAGGTCAACGCTCTGCATTTCCCCTAGGCTGGTTATCAGGGTAGAATAGGGCAAACACTGGGAGTGTCAGCATAGCTTTTGTCCGTCCAACTGGCAGAGTACGGGCTCTACACTGCCGGTCGCCGCACTGCCCAACTCCATCGGCCGGGAGAGCGCCAGCCTGACCCCATGGCGATACCGAGTGAAGTTGTGCCCTAGTCGTTGTCCCCGTTATCCGGGAGCAGAGGATGACCCCGCAACCAATTCCCCGTCCTCCTATGACGTGTGTGAACGGAAGATGAACCCCGCCAACACTCGGGGCATCCCAACCAATCGACACCGTTCACCTCCTCACCACAAAACGGCACCCCACCGCAAGCCCTACCGCACACCATGTTATTCAGCCAGTTCCTGGAAAAAGTTTCACTTGTCATGACGTTCGCCCGTATCAGTCGGGGCAGAGGACGCTCCGTTTCGCTGGAGCGCGGTCATCGCCTTCCCACGGCATTCCTAGGTCGGAAACCGGCTGCCCCCCCCCCCCGTCTGACCGCCCATGGCATCCGCCCGGGCCGGCGCGGTGCTCCGCTCACCCAGTTTCGCGGTCCGGGCGGTGACGGCTCCGTCTGGGATGGAAGGCTCGGCGCTCGGCAGATGTGATGACTGACAGGATGGTGGTAGACCGGTGGGTAGTCGGACATCGGCCTCTGGGGAACCGTGAGATGGATGGTGAGTCATGGGACAGATGAGAGTAGGGCACACGGAACTGGAAGACATGATTCAGTCATTGAAAATGCACATGTTTCGATGCATGGCATTTGGAGTCGGTTTTGGATTGGATTACAGCTTCAGTGAACGAATACTAGATTCCGGATAATCTCATTCATTGAATGGAAATAACCTATAGAAATTGCGACAGGCACAATTAGTCCAATGCAGTCACTGGTGAGACAACATTAGAAGTAGAACGTTTCCACAGAGTATTGACAGGTCTATCTATCCCGCGAAAACCAGACGTTTTATTTCCAAACTATTTATTCATGCAAGCGTCCCGCAGAAATACATGGTTTGGTCTCAGTTTGATCAATATCAGCCAGCCCATGAGTGAACGATGTACATAGAACACATCCGTCCCGTTTATCTATCGATAAACAAAACACCACAAAGCGATCGGCTACTACAACTCGAAACAGCTCACTCGCTTTCATCCGACACCCATCGAAACTACATCAATCAGTAGCAGTTTCGACCACAATCGCGAAACCGGTCTTTCACAGCTCCTCGTTCCCAAACATCCAATCGGTGCGCGTTACGAAACACATAAAACATGCACGAATAACCAGATATTCGAACACATAAAACGAACACCAAACAGCACCACACGGAGCAACCGCTCTGTTGGCCACATAAACCTATCACATATGCCCGGTGGAAACAATATCATACTATACGTGAGACTAATCCTCGTGACGTGGCAAGGAAAACTACTGAGAACTGACCGTAACTTATCGCTAGCGTTAGTTCTCCGTCGCTACAGATCTGAATGCTAGCCAACCTAGTTTGTGATCATCCAAAATACGCTAACGGCGATACGCCAGTTTATCGGAGCTTTGCTATATCGTTCCCCAAGTCGGGGGATATATGGGGGGAGGGGTGCACAGCAAGCGCAACGCGACAGGTACTGAATGCTTTATCACCGGGGTGTACTGAGAGTAGACAGCAGTATGTACCATAAGCGGTGAACATGCTACGATAGCTACCTGCTTGATACATAGTTGTACGATAGTTACCACCAAAGCGTTGGGGGCACCACAAACGCTGTAGCGGCACCATGGTGGTACACTCGGGGGCAGAATGATGTTCCACCACTCCCTACCCATCTTGCGATCCCATGGCTCAGCACTGGCTGCTGTCAGTGTTGCCTGCCCTCAGCACTGCTCAGCACTGCATGCCAGTGCCAGTGCTGCCAGTGCTGCCACTGGCAGCAGCCAGTGCTGAGCCATGGGAGCTCGATGGGTAGGGAGTCGTGGAACATCAATCTGCCCCCGAGTGTACCTTGCAGTTACCGATACACTAGCGGTACAGTTGTAATCCACAACGATAAAATAGTACCACAGCGGTGCAGTTTTTCCCAGCAAGGCGGTAGTACCAGAAAAGGTACATAGTTACACTGATACGTGCGTGTTCCAACGGTAAAGCGACGCGATCTACGCGTGAATAGCGGCACAACCGCTCGGGTTTGTGAACACACCTGCAAGGGGCTGGCGAGATAACATCCCTGGGATGGAAGGCTGTCACATCAGACTTCGTAACAGCTTAGAGGCGAAAAACAGGAACGGGTGATCTATAAGAAAAATGAGAATACGAAATGCGTGGATGGGATTGAATAAATATATCTTTGGATAACTAACTGGCAGCGTGAAAAGAGAACTGGCAGAAGTGGTGGAAATAATACCCTGTTCAAATACCCTACCGGGACGAACCTTGATGGTAAGAATTCGCATTAATTAAACAAGTGGAGTGGTGCAGTGTAAGCAATATACAAATGGCCCAGGCATGTTTTGATTGAGTCTGAATGCACAGCCGGAAGACGAGAACTTGAAGCAAGCCAGACAACTTCGCCGATAATAAGTAAAGAAATTCCGCAAAAGCAGAATCGAAAGCACCAATAGCTTCGATGAATATCTGTGAGCCCCAGGTACTGTGCAGCTTTTAAACGTTAGCCTATTTACCTAAATCCTGACAACCGGCCCGGGGGAGCAGCGATGAACCAAATACGACATCGGCAAAAGTATGCGATCTGCGAGCTGAATTTACATCTGAATTCATGACAGGCTGACGACTGGGATCGTCTCGACCGCCGCACCCGCCCCCGCCTCGGGCCGGGACGGGACGGACTCTTACGTACTTCACAGTGAGGTATGTGTAACGCGCCGCGTTAAAGCCCTTCCGTGACTCCGCAGCCGCCACTGGCACCGCTCCGTCCCGTCACGACGGAGTCCAGAGTTCTACCACCCACCGTAGCAGCGCGCTTGTCGACGGAGTTCGCCAGCGACATCTGCTGACAACTTCTGCACCGAAACTAGCGCCAGCTACGGATGGCCGTCGCATTGCCAAGCCAGCGGCCGAATTAGTCCTTTCGTTGTGATCGCACGTCATATCACTTCACAATGCGTTCCGCGTGACGGCCGCCCCGCAGTCACAATACATTACGTTACGCATCGCAACCGTCACGTCACGTCACGTCGCATTATCCTCAGAGTCCCAGAGCGTCGGCGTGCGCCCGTGTCATAGCGTGTTTCCGTTCTGGTGAATCGGCACCCCGGCCACCACAACGGCCGGCGGTGGGGACTGTCTCTGCGCCGCTCCGTCCTCCGTCTCATGACGCTCCTCGCCCTCCGCCGGCTGCTGGATGTTACACGTGGGTGTCTCCCCGCGACTGCGGTTACCGGCCCACTCTTCTAATCTCGCTCCGTACTTTTGGGCGAGAGTAGCATCACGGCACACCTGTCCAGTGACACAGATGCCCGAGGGTTCCTCTCGGCCGCGGCTCGGGTGCAGCCGACAGTAGTAGGCTAGCATACACGATACGGCGAGAGCAAACAGTATCACCTGAGCCGCCAGACCGGGGTGGTACCACCAGAGTGTGCGGTTGGCATTCAGATACCACAGGGTAATCATAGCCGTGTTCTCGGCAAAACAGAGCAGGTAGTAGAGCGTATACTTGAGCCGCGTCGTCTGGTCCTTGACGTTGAAGAAGGTGAAGATGTAGACGGCGCCCAGGACGAGAACAAACAGCATCTCCTCGCACTTAGTGTAGCACGCCTGGGTCTTTTGGCAGATGAGCCAGATGGTCATCAGCACCCAGTGAACGACCAGTCCGATGGCCACGTACACGGGAAACAGCGAGGCGCACAGACTGATGGCCAAAACTCGTGAGCCTGGAACGAAGGCAGGGAGGTGTCAAACAGGGGCGTGAGTGGAGGTGGGGTAGCATAGAATCGCTGACAAGGTTATGTACTGTGTATGCTGAATTTTTATGAACCACTGATACTTTGCCGTGGATATATTATGCATAATCGCCGGCACTATATTTTGCATAACACCACGATACTTATAACAAGAAGTAGGACAACAGATTTAACTACATGCATAGCGATTCCAGATCCTGTAATTCCATGTATTTCCACATACAAGCAAAGATACGAGCAACTGCGGAGTGCATCTGTTATAGCAAAATGTAAGCGCCGGCTGACAAAGAATCTAGCTCATCTGCCTATCAAGGCGACCTCTATATCCTTTACTAGTCACTCGGCGGCGGGGTACCCATTCATAAAGAGCAGCCCTATTCGCAATAACTCGGGGGACTCCCACACTGAGCCCTGCCGGGGACAGGGGGGGGGGGGGGCAGGACGCGCCTTCCAAACTGAGCGACAACAGGGCTGTGCAGGGGGAGGGCGGCCGGTTCCGCTCACCGATGCTGCAGAGGTGCCAGAAGAAGAGCACCACGGTGGCCGGCGTGGAGAGGTTGTTCTTGGCCGGAAGGCTGTAGCGCAGCGAGCGCTGGTAGCTGCACAGAGACCAGGCCAGGGAGAACAGGCTGGTACCCACCGCCGCTACCTGTAGGGTGACTGGGGAGACGGGGTAATTAGTGAGGATTAACGAGGGTTCACGGGGTAATTACGGGGGATATACGGGCAACCAGGGTACAAAGGTGTAACGAAGGGACACAGAAGAAACAAAAGGACACAGGGTAATGAGTAAACGGGTAACGAGGGGCAGAGTAACGAGGAGGGGCAGGGTAACGAAAGGGCGGGGTAACGAGAGGATACGATGATGAAGTTTGTCGATACAAAGCTGAAAGCGTTTAGTGGCCTCCTGTCAATCATCCTTCGGCCTTCCTCAATGTCCATTGTCTGTATTACCTGTCTTATCAAGTGTCGATAGATAAGAAACAATACCTCTCCAAGAGCTTGAGCAAACAATTGACACTTGAGATACAGATTGGTTTGAATGACAGCGATAAGAACGAACAAACAAGTCAGAGCCTAGGTAGTAAGCTCGTCTTTGAATGGCTCGAATGGATAGTTTATCGTAAAGGAACAATAATTTTCCCATCCACCAGTTTTTGAAGACAGGCTAAGCATCAACCTATTTCAATAAAAAAACTTGCCAGAATTTAAATACAACCCTTCAGTATCAGTCAAGGCACACCATCGCAACTTACGCATCAACCGCACACATCTGTTCCGTCTTTCTATGAGCATGCGCCTACATTGAGACAAACATGCGACATAGAGTATGCCGGACTATATCGGACAAACAGCGGGCCAGACGCAAAATGCACATCAAATACAATAATCCGGACTAAACCGTACCGTACCTCAAGGACGCATCACATGACTTCATTCGGCATTCGAGAAACTCCATCCCGGCAACGGTGTTCCCGCAGAGTTCAGTGCGTGCGTTCTGTCATCTGTCCCATGAGCCTTCGCAGCTGCCGAAGTTCTATCACGGTTTCTATGAACTCACAACCTAATGTGCCGCTAACAACCAGCTCTCCTTCATGCACCATGCAGCCCGTGTCCATCCCAACGCCAACCAACTCAATAAACACCTATTCCGAACTGAAGAAAAAGTTGTGTGTCCCAATCAACCGAACCACATCGCGGACCCAATGTCCTTTTGGAGTTACCGCCACGGCTCTAAAACACCGATAAAAACAGTCTAGTCACTAGTACGCAGGTACCGCGAGCGTGGAATGAAGAAGTGAATCCCGAGACGTGCCAAGAAGGAGTCTTCTCGGGCACATCGGCTGCAATGGGGAGCTCAAGGTGCCCTGTAACCGCGAGATTAGTAAGATGGGGGGGGGGGGGAGGATTAAGATACCGTCTATCTACCTACAGGGCATATTCAACACCCATTAGATACTGGACCACCAGCCCGGGTGATAAGATACAGAAGACACGTATGTACCAACCGTCTTAGCAGGTAGGTAATTCAGGAAAAGCATGCGCTCGTAACCAGTACTAAGCAATAGTTGTTCTGGCGATAGAAACCACTGCAGGGTTAGCAGGGTACACAAAAGCCAGCCCCAGGGCAGCCTAGGATACCTCAGACATTCACGATAAGAATACGACAGTGCCCAAAAAGGAATCACACCAGCCGGCTGGGACACCTGACAGATACGATCAGAATACGACGGCGGTCACCATCAAACCAAATACCAGTCTACATATACACACTTCAATATCAGACATGACACACAAATACCGGACGAACTTCCAGCTATCCATCGCTCCATTCCCCTCACTCACTGTTCAGCGGCTCCGACGGCTTGAAGCGATTGTGCTCACTGGCCAAAATGTACAGCTGAAGTACCAACTGCGGGGCCGATTCCATGAATGACTCGAACAGTCGCAACAGTGTGGCGTCCGCGTCCTTGTAGATCATGTAGATGTAGTTTTTGATGTGGCCCGCACGGTCGCCCGCCCGCTTGGCGCGCATGCTCTTGATGCCGTAGACCATGGCCTCGATATACCTGAAAAGGGAGCGGGGTAGGGAGCAAGGTCAAATAAGGTTGAAAAAAATTGGAGATAAGATATTGAGGAGCGCTGCTGGTTACACTCACTGAATTGATGCATAGCGAAATACACTTTTAGGAGATACCTACATATCTTACAGCTTACAGGGCAAGCCAAACTTCAAAGAGCCTAGTGAAACGAAAATATGGCCTGTCATTTCTAAAACATCATTAACAAACGACAGCTTGTGTTGAAAGTAGCTGAAATGACACGAACTGAAAAATAAAGCCACCTGAACAGGGTTGGCAGAGGGTGGCAAAAACTGGTTTTTGCCAGTGGTTTTAACCGGTTTAAACCGGCTGGCAGAAACCATGGTGGCAGAAACTGGCAGAAACTGGCAAAAACTCAAGTGGCCAAAACTGCGTTGCTTGCCTAAAAAGCCATCGGTTGAAATGTACAAAGTCATGTCTGTCATTGGGACCCAGTAAGCATTGTCTCGCTAGTTTACCGCTGCTTAAAATGTCTGTCGGTAGTCAATAGATGTCCACCAGGAAGTGCACTTTCATGCATCGCTGTTGGTGTGCTTCTGCACATGAGCATATGCAGGAGTCGTTTCCGACCAGACCTCGAGAATGGCTGGGTCGATTGCGCTCAAATTGGGACACCGTTAGGGACTGATTAGTAGGGTGTCGTGCATAGTCGGTCGGGGTCCATTTTGCACGTGCGCACGTGCGGGGTGACGCTTCCAGATTGGGAGAACGGCTACGTCGACTAAGCACAAATTTGGCACTGACACTGTTAGGAACCGGTTCGTAGGGTCCGGTGCACAAGTCAGTGGCAGATGCCCTTTCCCACTTCTTCAATACTCGCCGCCCGCCGGCGCACTTTCTCATTTGTCTCACCAAAAAGGCGCCTTATTGGTTAATTATAGAGGACTCACGGAACTATTTAACACTAAAATGGTCAAGATTCCACTTCTGTTTGAAAGCATATTGTATTGACTGAATCCTACTTAAAACGTGTCCTGCTCAAACGCATGTAGAGGCATAGCGTTTTGACTGTTTTAGTTTTTGCCAGTTTTTGCCACTTTATGCCGGTTAAAACCGGTTTAAACCGGCAAATGGCAAAAACTAGTTTTTGCCGGCAAAAATGCCAACCCTGCACCTGAAGAAACGTCTCACGGAGATGTTGCCAACATTAGTGTGCCTCAAAGTCGGCCACGGTCGCAGTGTCATACGTCTTTACCCCTCAAAGTCGACCACGGTCGCAGTGTCAGACGTTACCGCCCGCTGCGTCTCGCACTCTCCCGGTTACCGACCTGAGCAGCGGCCCGAGCTGCAGAGTCAGGCAGATGATGCGCAGGATCCACTTCCACATCGGCACCCGGGGCCGGGTCGGTGACGGCGAGCCGGGACAATCGGTCTGCTCCGCGCCGCCGCCGCCCTGGTCCGCGTCGTTCAGATACCTGGGGGCGGGCGCACGGGAACGGGTAATGAATGAGTTGATGAACTGAAACGTATTTTTTTTTTAGAGAGAACGGACACTGTAAACCCTGGTTACACTTTGTGGGCACAGACTTCAAGCAAGTACCCACATAATTGAAATCAAATGAAATGAACAAACTGGTCACTTAATAGTTGTGAATACTGAATAGCAAGATGCAAAGCGAGAAACGGTCAAAAGGTTTTCCAGCGACGAATTCGTACAATCTTTTTACTACCAAAGAAAATTTCTACCGACTATCGTTCATTCTACCGCCTACTAATATGTGAGGACAAATAGTAACAACATCGACCCTAACTCAGGACCTAAGGAAGCTTAGAAGGCCCCAGCTTCCTGTCATCTCCGCCACTCACCATCGCAGACTGAAGCCGGTCATGGTCAGCGCCGGTACCAGGATAAACACGAGCGTCAGCGCGAACTCGTACATCCTCTCCGTCCTGTAGAAATGCACCGCCACCCACACATCCGTCCCCGTGTCCACCAGGAAACTGACGATGGACAGCAGCACCACTGCCAGGTCCTTGTAGGTGTACTGCATCTTCTCCGGCAGGGCGTCCACCTCGTCTGCCGGCACGACCACGGGCACGACACCACCGTTCGCGGAGTCGGCCAGCACTGCCTGCAGGGGACGCAGCTCTCCATTGCTGTTCCTCCCGCCGCTGCCGGTGGTGCCGTTTGTGCCGGGCGGAGGCGAGGGAGGCAGCATGGCTGGAGTGGCTGAGCGGCTCAGCAGACAGCTGTGGTGGGATCTGGTGACTAGCTGGCTGGCTTCAACTTCTAATGTATTACAGCTTATTTTCTCAGGTATGTAGAGGCTTCATGATGCAGGATGCTCAGATCTGTAGAGAAGAAATGCTTAAATGATTGCTTTGAAAAGAAAAAGAAGCAAGACAAACTCTTTAGTCGCCTTATCTGTAGATGGGCTCTCAATACGCATATCTGATGCTAAGAGCAAGACACTAAATCAGCCCACAGAGAAAGTCAGCCACACACTACTTCCACTGAGAAAATGGGTCACCAAATTGAAATACACCAAAAGCACAGCCTGGCCCTGTTTCAATGGATTTTGTTGAGTAAATTACAGCCTCAGCCCCAGTCCGGCTGGCATAGCGACCAGCTGCCAGAGGCAAGCTGGGCCGGGCGTTGCATTGAAAGGCCTGCAGACTGGGTCGAGTGACATGCGTGCCCCATGACAGGCTTGCTGAGACAAGGGATGGGTGACTTGCACTTGACAAAGGGCTGGCATTTGGGAATGGGATGAGAGATGACCAGGTGGGCTGGAACAACCCTTAAATGTCAGTGCCCTGTGGAAGTGTGTGGGAGTTGGGACAGCACAGCTGACACTGACCTAAATCCTAGTTAAGAAAGCATTTGTTTTCCTCTCCCACAACAAACCCTGAAGATTGTTGTGTGGTGTGTGTGTGTGTGTGTGGGGGGGGGGGGTGCCAACCTGCTTTATGACCAAGCAAAGGCCATCATTTTCAGAATTAGAACCACACGCCACATTATACAATCTTTCCTGCTCATTTGGCCTTTTTTAGCACGCCTTTCAAAATTACGACAATATTGATATCAAATTTGAATTGGTCATCATTTCACATCTGATCAACCTTAACGAAGTTTAAAGGGACCCTCCCACCTTCAAAAAAGTTTATGAATTGGCATGAAAGTGATGTCGCTCGGTTCAGAAAGAGCGAAAACGAATATCTACCAAATTTCACCGAAAAATATTCACCGGTTTTCAAGATATTTGACTTTTACTTTTGTTTACTTTTTTGGGATCTCCGCTGTTTCTAGCGACTTTATTTTAGAAGTGCGGCGTTTGCGGCAGATGCTGCGCGCAAATAGCATATACCACCGCGTGCTACAAAACGTTTTAGTCAAACATTTAAAAATCGTTAGATATCTGCGCTGACGTCACACATTCAGAGGGGTATTCCTCAGCATTAGCCCCTCTGAATCAAAATGCTGCAATTTTGAAATTCAATATTTCCGATTTAAGGCATTTCTCGATGTTGTGAGTGCCGAAACCGGTAATTGTGAGCCAGGGACCCCATTTTGGCTATCTCAACTCAAATCTAATGTTAAGGTGGGAGGGTCCCTTTAACGAGGAACAAAGTAATGTGTAACATTTAACAAAGTACAACGCATCCCCAATTCTTCAGTCAATCAAGCCAAAACTCAACTTGTCAACTTGAATTACCGGGAATACCTACCTACTTCAACCTTCTTTCATTCAATTCAAATTCATTCAATTCCATAACGTCAACAACGCGTATTTTGAATTCACCATAGGGCTCAGCCACTCCTAGCGGAAAATTCTGGGGAATTCTCCCCCTGGCGACAAATGTGGGGAAATGAGCATAAATGTGTAAGTCCCTAGAAACTAATTCGTCCCAAGAAGTCCCCCACTACATTAGTGATGCAAGTTTGACTGGGGTATATTAGAGATGCAAATTACATGAAAAGATGTTATATTTTATGTTAAGATTGAGAAACCGTGCTTATAGTGGAAGGTATGTTAATGATGCAAACATATTAGCGAACTGGGAGTGGTCACTGGTCACCTGCTAATTTTGCGTCATTCCGCTAACGCTAGTTGAGCCAGTTATTGCTTGAAGCGTCATAACTTCGGTATAACTATACATCATTATTTGTTGGCTATTAACTGAGATCTGATTTCTTTATCTTTTAAAGAAGACTTAATATAAGAGAGATGGTAGCATCGTCTTGGTGTCATATCTGATCAAAGCGGCCATCCTCCAATGTCCCAACTTACCCCGCGGCGGGGGGTCAGTTGGGCCAGGGCCTAAGGCAAGTTGGTACACTAGGAAAAACAGTTTATCTAAACACATTTTTATTCATGTTTCACATGAACAATCATCGCTAATCCATGCGGGCATTAACGACAAAACACAAACGTTTGCAGTACTCCTGCGGCAAACAAAAAGGCACACACAACGACACTAGAAGAGAATATTTTCACAGCAAGAAAATCACTTTTGGTACCTGAAACACATTTGTAGCGATTATTAACAGCACTTACCTCAGCACGCGCCGACACCACGTTGACAAACAGACGGCGTTACTGTGCATGTACAAAATAAGTTTGAACGCCAACTGTCGAGAAGTATTGGAAATATCCCTTCCGTCCCAACTTACCCCCCCCCCCCTGGCACCAACTTACCCCGGTCTCCCCCACTTCACCTCTACCACTCAGCGCCCCAGGGGGCGGTTCTGGTCAACACAGGTGGCCAGGCTGTGGGGCGCCGCCGACCGCCTGGCGGAGGCTGCCACGTAGCCGTGCTCCCCGGTGCGCGCGGAGCGGCACGGCCGTCCAGCGGGCCAGCGAGCGCGACCCCGCACGTTGGTGCTGGTGCGACGGGCAGTGCTGGTCGGCTGGACCGGAATCTGGGTGGCGTTCCGCCGGCAGCCCTGCGCACCTCCAAACTGGTGCAGAGCGGACTGGCGGCCAGCAGTGGGCAGCTGGCCCCACCTCTGCTGGAAGGCAGCGGCAGCCCTCTCCCAGGTGTCGTCCTGGACGACTGCCTCGCACATGAAGGCTGCCCACTCCTGGATGAACGCCACGGTTTGGCGCGTCCGGTCATCTGAGCGTCGCTGCTCAGCTCCACTGACAGCCGCCGCCGCAGCGGCGGGGTCCTCGAAGTCCATTGCGTCGTCGTCGTACTCCTCGGGACTCGGCGACGGCTGGGGCTGCGCGACTCCCGGGGCGCTGGCGGGCGTGGGGCCAGGAGGTGACGAGGTGGACGGCTCGGCGACCAGAGGGTCGAACCAGTTGCCTGGCAGCTGCTGGCTGGTCCCCATGGCGATGTCCATCAAGGCCCTCCGCGTCTCCTTTGTCGCCGTCGCCTCCGGCACAGCGCCAGTCTGCTGCCGCACGGCTCGGAGGTGTTTGCAGCCGCCAGTCCGCCGGTTCATCCTGCAGGTGCAGGCGCCGACGTTCAGGTCCACCAGGTAGGTGATGCCGACCGACGTCAGCGACTTCACCTGATAGGTGAACTCCGTCACCTGTGGGAGGGGCAACACATAAAATCCTGTAAAATTCGTATGTACAGTCTGTCTTAAAAGTACCGCGCAAAGTGACGGTGGATCCATCAAGCCTTACTGAAGAAAGGCCTGCTTTACTTTGAAAGTCACCGAACCAATTGACCTGGGGAATGGACGAGAATATCAATTGTTTTGATGACTCAAATTGAGCAGGCCCTTCCTCGGTCAGGCTTGATGGATCCACCGTTGCTTTTTCGCGGACTTTTAAGACAGACTGTACAACATAAACTGACGGACGGTTACTTGTACGAAAATCCGAACCTGTTCATTCGCCCCAGTACTGTCAGCTTGGCCTTTTAAAACAGACCCCCAAAGGGAAAAAAGAAGAAACAAGAAAAGATTAGCGAACATATTAGCGAACTGGGAGCCGAGCCGGCGCACCCCTTAGGGGTGCGCCGATTGCATTGGTCACTTTGCACAGCCATGTGGCAGTACTAGTGGGACCAGCATTGGAAAACGAGCTGTCTTATGTGACCTTAATCAGTTCTCGTGTCATGCAAAATACCTGCGTCACAGTGCCCGTTTCTTGGCTGGTGCCGCCGCGGACCGGCGCAGTGCCGCCCGCTGCCGGCCGTTGGTCACGTCGCACGCCCTCCTGGCGTAGTGCTTGCTGAGCTGGACCGTGACGGAATCAAACAGCTGCAGCAGGTTGAACGCCCGAGTCCTGGAAAAACAGCGCGTGTCAAGCGAATATTTCAACAATTTCTTTGCAGCTATAATTAACGGTAGACTGCCATCGTATGGACACAATAAGGCTTTCAGAAGAGCAACCAAAAGCACAACTAACAATTTCACAACCTACCCGAAATGCGAAAGTTTGTTTTTCTTCCACATGTAGGGTTAACAGAAATGTAAAACCGTGATATTCACAAGTTAATCCGTGTTAATCCATGAAAGTCACAAGTCGTCTTTGACGAAGGGATGTATGGTCCAATTCCGTTTCGGGGGCTTCAGGCTCTGAACTTTGGCAGACACTGGGGAGAATTGCACAGTCCTAGGGATTTTGATGGTGTTTTCGAGAACATTTTACCGGCTCACTCTCAGCCCTCCGACCTATATTGAAAGGAAAAACTACTCCCCTGCTTTGGCTTTTTTCCAATTATTTGTCTTTATTAATTGGAATTTGTCTGTAACTGCAACTTTGACATTTCTTCAACATTTGCCACTTTTGGGCAACCTTACAACTTGAAATATTTTAAAATAGTAATGAATCTATCGCAATACCTCCGGTCACCGAAACAGTTTTACAATCAACTTTAGTTAAAAGACAGGTTTGTCTATGAACGCCAGGTTAACTGTTTTATTTATTGAACCGCAATTAGGTGAACCATATGAATAAAGACTGACCTGTAGAGGACAGAGTCTTTGAGGACTCTGAAGGCGGACTCCACGATGTTGTTCGTGTTGTGTCCCCGGGTGGGGACATCCGTGCGGAGACACAGCGCCCACTCTTGACGGCGGGCAGCGAAACCCTGCAGGTACTGGTCCAGCAGTGGGTAGCGCTCGCCCCACTCGGTAGCCACCAGCTCCATCGTCGTCGCTATCTCCGCCTCATTGTTGGCGTACACGAGCTGTTTGGCTAGTGCCATGATAGCCTGCCTGTGCTGGAAGAAAATGCACAATTTAACTTGTATCCGAGTGTGGGAGGCGGGAGGGGTGCAGGGTGAAGGGTGAAGGTAAATGTAAATATACGGGGTGTTTGAGATGAAATTAATCAAACTCATTTACGTTCTTTTACAGCTTTTAGACCAGTATCACTGCATGTCTATTCCTGACTGCCAGCCTATGCCTGTCTATGCCTGACTGCCTGCCTATGCCTGCCTCTGCCTAGCTGTCTGCCTGCCTCTCTCTCTCTCTCTCTCTCTCTCTCTCTCTCTCTCTCTCTCTCTCTCTCTCTCTCTCTCTCTCTCTCTCTCTCTCTCTCTCTCCCTCCCTCTCTCTATGTCTCTATCTCTTTCTCTGCCTCCCTCTCTCCCTCTCTCTCTCTCTCTCTCGCTCTCTCTCTGTGTTTCTCAAAAAGGGGTAATTAGACAAAAATGAACGGAAATTCATTCCCAGTAGAAACTACTCACTTGCTTGTCGATGCCATGTTTGCCGTTGTGAAGCCATCGCCAGACGGCCTGCAGGACGTGAAACGTGCACAGCAGGAGCCGCGCCTCAGGCCACACCGCCGACAGCGCGTTCCGCTCGGCCTGACAGTCGTCCGTCATGAAGCACAGAGGGCCGCGCCTTCCACGCCCGCCAAAGGCGCCTGTCAAAGAAGCATTCTCGGTCAAACACGATATTGGATTTTATACACCAATGCACAACTGACTGGACAATTCAGAGTTTAGCCGCCAGATATGGGAATTCATGGCAAATGTAGGTATATCGTACCGTCTGGTAAAATCCCGACGAGCAGCCGGAAGGCTTTGTCCACCACGGCCTCGGTCTCCGAGGTGGAGACGATGACACCGAGAGGCAGACCACCGGCCGGGCTCCAGCACATCAGCAGGAAGACGCGCTGGCCGTGCCGGTCCATCCCTCCTGAGGCGTCGACGAAGACCACCTCTCCCGCGTCGGGGAGCGTGTGGACGCGCTCCATCAGCGGCGTCACCGCCGCGATCACCGTCTCGCCGTCCTCGACTGAGACCGCCGTGCGGACGTCCTTCATGTGGCGGATGAGGTCCATGGTCTCCTCCTGGGTCGAGGCTGGGTAACGCTCCCGACAGTGCTTGTAGTACAGGCTGAAAACACATTGCATTGTCAATTGACTTCCAGCTGCAAGTGGTGGTCAGTTTCATTTTGTGATAAAATACCGATTGCATAACAGTGTACTTATGGTTAAGCTTCAGCTGTCCCACTTGTTCCTGATTCGTCCTAATCAAAATATAGCTTACCCCTCAGCGCATTGAATTACACAAATCCAAGGTGAAAATAATGTTAACCTGCGCTGGGCCGGAAGGGGGGCGTCTAGACGCCATTCCCCTTCAGGTTTTTCACGAATAGCAGGAAAACGGAAATGACCCTGACACATAGGCGTACGTAATATGATTATCGATAGCTTTTACTAAACCAGAATGCATTTATCGCAGCGTAAAATGTTGCGAGTTTTTAGCACAACACAATTCATAGATAACAGTAGAACTGGATGTGACACGAAAACAGGCAGATTGCAATAGGGGACCCAAAAATTGTCAATGGCCAGATCAGTCTCGGATCGAAACCACATATCCCAGACATGCGGCCTTCTTTTCTGAGTAGCCCTATCATCTCTGCTCCGTGTAACGATCAATTGCATCTCATATATGAGAATCATGTGTAACTTTATAGGGAAAGTCTAATTATTTCAGATACTGTCCCTACAGACTTGCTAACTTGTGGCAGTGTGGCTTTGCATCAAGCTGTTAAAAACTTACTAGTAGACGGCCATCCTATCTGGGACAATGGCTCGGTCTGCGGCCACCGACGGGTAGGCGCTCCCATGCTCCTCCTGAAGCTGTAGTTTCAGGGTCTCCAGCGCCGTGGAGGGCGAGTGGTGGTGCTGGAACAGCTCCATCAGCCGGGCCTTCGTCAGCTCAGAGACGCGTCGATGTCTCAGAGCGGCAGCGTTGTCCACGGCGTGGTTGTGGGGCTTCTTGTTACATGTCACCCGTAGCTCGTAAGCCGCGCATGGGTCTGTAGACCTATTCCTGGAAAGGGAGGATTCGTCAACAAATATAAAAAACACGAGACGATGGTGTTATTCAGAAGAAATTCCGCTCCTTCCACGCACTTTTATAAGGTACCAGCAGAGGCGGATCCAGCTCAGAGGTTTGGGGGGGGGGGGCAAACCATAAAAATTTATCGATTCTTTCCATGCATCGTCCATAGGCGTAATGTTGAAATCATGCCGTTTGGGGGGGGGGGGCAAATGCCCATTTTGCCCCCCCCTGGATCCGCCACTGGGTACCAGCAAGAAACCTTTTGAGGCAAGGAACGAGCGAGGTGAAATGTTTCGGATTATCACCGTTTTTAGTTTTCTGAGCCAAGATTGGCACAACTAAGAAAGATAGCGACTTGAAATCTTTTCGGCAGCGAACTCCTTCATCAAATATGTAGTTTTTTTTTTCAATTGCGGTTGATCGTTTGATCAACTAAGGCGTTTGTAAAAAGCAGGGCTGCGGAGTCGGAGTCGGAGTCGGTCGGAGTCAACAGTTTTGGTCGGAGTCGGAGTCGATCTTTTTTCTTGGCCAGAGTCGATAAGATTTTACCGACTCCGGCCATGTAGTCCGAAAATCGCCTTCCATCAAGTGAAATTGTTGTCTGGTGAAAGCAAAATGGCAATTATCCCGATGATCCAAAGTGGTCAGACAACAAAATCGACCTACGATTTTGATCAGCCTTTTCTTTTCTCCCGAAGTTCACGTCTCTGCACTGGTTCGGTGAACCAAAGGGCCAAATAAATGCTTTCCAGAACTAATAGGTCGGAGTCGGAGTCAGAGTCGATTTTGTGAGGCCGGAGTCGGAGTCGGAGTTGGCTAAAGTTGGGTCGACTCCGCAGCCCTGGTAAAAGGTGCCAATGACAAAAGACGGTGAGAAACTTGCCGTTTTGGAATGTTGGCGACAGTCACTTTCAGGCGCAGGGGGCACCCGGTGTCCTTGGCGGATTGGTTTTTCCTCGGACGACTCGGCTTTTCTGGGACGTCGTGGTGACAACGAAGCCTGGCCTGAAAAAAATTGACAACCTTAACAAAAGTGATGAAATCAATTGCCACTCATTAGTCCGTCATTTAAATGAGGATGAAAGTTTCTCGATTTAAAAACGTTACCTTTTTAACTGACCCTGAACATGGTGTTTCATTAACCCGCACCTTCCTGCGATATAAAAGAGTAAAAGTTACTGGGTGCAGTGGCGCACCCAGGGAGGAGTCAGGGGGACAAAGGGGTCAGCTGACCCTCCCGAAATCTAGCGGGCCCGCTGGTAGGTGCCCGTCCAGTCCTCCGAGACACCCGGTATGACGGCTGGATGACTGGTCCTCAGTACGCGGCATCAAGCTGGGGATTCATGCAGCCAGCCCAGGCCGCCGGGCCCTCTGTCAGTAGACCCCGACAGGCTTTCATACGGCGGGTCTTTGCTGAACCCTCAGGAGGCTCTGCACCAGCAGAATTTTCCATTGGCGGGCCCAGGTCGATTGCTCGGGCAAAAGTACCCCCCTGCCGAGCTTTACACGGCGAGCCCAAACTGGTATTTCATAAACTAAAGCTCTCACCCAGTACACCACCCTTTGGCCATTCGACATGGAGTCGTACGTCGTCAGGGTGATGTTGGCGGCCTCTTGGTACAGCTGAATCCACTGCAGGGCCGATTCCTTTGACGCCGGACATCGGTAGGCCACAGTGGTGCCCTCCATCAACTCCTGAAACGAAATAATGCAAGGTCTCACTGGGGTATTCTTGTCTGGGACCAATGCACGATCGTATTACCGTAATAGTCAGCTATAATGCAGATGACAAATACTTAGTGACAAGACGCGTTATATTCAAATACAGATCACCGCACACACCACTCATACCAATAATATTGTCATTCACAATTGATACAACTTTGTTACCGAAGCCTGTGGGGAAAGTTGATAGTTCCATTTTAAAAATGCAAGTTTTCATTTATGAAATGATTGCAACATGGCTCAAACCAATTACATATAATATGTGTTACTGCAAATTGAAATTGCCATCATCAGCAATTGCTATTGCTATAAGCAAATTGCTATATTTGATGCTCACCGGTTCCAGGTCTGGAATCATATCAAGCTTCTCGCACAAGATGTACTTGGCATCAGCCTTCCAGATTACTTGGAAGTGATCCTGTTGGAAGAAGGAATGTTCCATAAAGTTGGTGGCGGACTTGTACCTATTCAATATTTAATATCAATATAGTAACAAGGGTTACACGACTCATAATCTTCACTTACAGCATTTTTTAAAAATTATGTAAAGATTATAATTCTGCTGGTGATACCTATAGCCATGTGGGTAAATGTCAAGTTTAAGTCCTAAGCAGATTTCATGGATAATTTTTTCATATTCTTACATTATTTGGCCGGTACACATGGAGGTCCCCGCTTCAAAATTAGTTGATTTTGAATTTAGTGTTTCTGACCATTATTTGACATCCTGAATCCAAAAATGATACTTATATGTCTCGTAACTAAAAGAAAAACATAATCAAACCTGAACTAACCTTACCTTTTCACCTATAACCTACCAATCTACTACCTACAAACCTACAATGCAACCTAAAACTTACAACCTAACGTAACCTAAAACATAATTTTTTTGCTGTTATAGATTTGTATCAACAGCGTCACAGTTATAGTTAGGACCTAAACTTGACATATACCTGTATTTCTTGCGCCCTAACCCACAACAACAGCAACAACAACTGTATTTCTTGCAAAGAACATGCACCTAAAATGGAAATACTTATTAATCACCAACCTTTTCCAGCATCTTGAAGCATATATAGGCCTCCGCAATAAACGAGCAAACATGAGACACGAAAAAGGCGCTTTGGATTAAAAGGCGCCCCAGTGGCATCGGAAGAGCTGCCAGATCGGCTGAAATCTCTAGCGCGATTTCGCTTTTTTCCAAGGTGCCTAGAATTCCTCTAGGAATGGCTGAGCCCTATGGTGAATTCAAAATACGCGTCAACAACACACTAAGAACATATGGGACAGATTATACGCAGCAGTTACAAACAACGATAACTATCGGCTACTAATTCAAAGTTTACCGTTTCGGTACACATAAAGCAAGTGCATTACACAATGTCTAGACAGATATGCTCAGAGCACAGGCATAATATGCTGTCTTACATGATAAAAAAGCGAAATTCATGTTCAGCTTGGGATCGTGGTGGACGCTTGGGCGAGAGAGTATGTCAGAGCCGTCCGGTCTGATCGCGGACGTTTGGGCACCGACACCGTGCATACCGGCCGCCGGGTTCTTTTGGTGTATTTATGCCGGTTCACACTTCAACTTCACAGGCTGGCCTGGCAGCCAAGCTCCTACTGGTTATCCAAGCCAGCTGCTCCTACTGGTCATCCATCTTACCAGCTGTTTCAAATTTCAATCGGCAGCCCATACGAACAACTATGCAGGCTACATTGCATGCAAGCACCGATCAGCGCCAGCTTCGGCTTATTCGCTTCCGCATCGGCACTCCCTAGTATCTCGCCCCAGTCTGCCTGTGACCTGTGCATCGCATCTCCCGGCCGGTCTCTCACTCAGCGGCCAGCGGCCATCGCAGGGATCGGCACGCAGATCAGATCCCTGCGGGGTTTCTGCCAGCCCTCCTGCCCTCCGAGCCCTCCCAGTTGGTCCTCCACCTCCGGCCTCCAGTCGGGGTGAACCCCAGTCATCCATCATCGGTCAGCCGCTCAGCCGCCGCGATGGACCGATTAGCGGCGCCGGTCTACTGCTGCGGGTTGGGGCTCAGGGATTGCCGAATCCGCCTCCGGCTGTGCGTGCTCTGTATACTTTCTCCTGCCTGCGGCAACGCCAGCTGAACGCCGGTGCGACGTGGCAGTGTGCGGGTGAAACGGCTCGGTGATTGGCCCACCGGCGCGGTGGTACACCTGTATGGCGCCACCCTCACGGGCGGAACGGTCCCGGCCCGTGGGTCGGGACGCAAGAAGGAGGTTGCGCCGCACCGAGAGGGCATTGACCACATGTTTACGACTTACGACGGCAGTGGAAAGGCGGCCCAGCCCGTGACGTGGCAGTCGTGGAGAAGGGACCGGCCAGGTAGGAGCGTCTGCAGAGAGGCGAGTCGTCGGCCGTGGGGGGGGGGGGGGGGGAGGGACTGTCGACCTGACTGGGCCGGGTTGGCCTGGGAGGCAAACAGTCAGAATGGGCGTTCATCGTGATAGACAAGAAGTGACCGGTGACGGAGAATGGAATTCATGAAAGCACCTGAGCAACATGTGTGATCCCGATGGCCTGAAAATTTGAACGATTGCGACAGACGAACATTATGTGAGTACGAGGGGACGGCAGTTTGTAGCCTGTGTTGTTGCATGTGTCAGGAAACGAGATTAAATGCAGTGCCCTATATTTCCAATTCAGCCCGAAAAGTAAAAGTTTTATGGTTTTGTATATATTATATCTGCAATTCGTACTTCTTACAAAATATATTGCACGGTGACTGGGCATAAACGGAGCTGCAGTAAACGTGTATGCCTTACTCCTTAAAACCACCATTTCTGCACATTTGAGGGACGTTATGTTGAACATAAGCTCGGCAATGCTCCAAATGAACCGAACATTGCTGTTATGGATGCAAAATATCCTTATACCCTACGACGAATTAGCGAACCTTTAAATGAGACGAGACTTCGGGCACGATCGATTATAGGGCACCTTTGATTTTGTCACATTACAGCAGGGGTGGGCAAAGTCCGGCCCGCGGGCCGGATGCGGCCCGCCAAGCTCCGGCGTCCGGCCCGTGGCCTGGATAGGCAGCCAGCATTGCAATCCGGCCCGCGAGACCTATGATTCCTAGTGTGTGTGTGCATTTTACCTAAGCAGACTTGATTTTTAGTACGGTTGTCATGGGTCAAAACTCAAAAGTCATTCGTTTGTAAGTGTAACTATAGGTATTTGTCTCTGTCATGAGCCAGTCATTGCCCGTCGTTGGTCAGTCGCGCCATAGCAACATAGCATCCATTTTAGTCATTAACAAACGAAGCTCTGGCGAGCTTAGCACTCAGGCCCCCCCCCCCCCCAGTTGCTCACAAATGCAACACCCGGCCCGCGCTCCCAAAAGTTTGCCCGCCCCTGCATTACAGGAACGAAAGTAGCTGCTGCAACAACGCTAAATTTATACGAATTCTACACTTATCGACAAAAACGCGCCCATAGGACTCAGTAAATCACGATACATAAGCGCACGGGCTTCGACGCTTTGCATTATACCGTACAAACATCCTAAAATATCCTATATACGAGCCTTCCATCATCTTCATTGTATAACATTCCCGCACTTGTAATGCGGTACGATCTCATAGCACAAAATAACAGAGCAACAACCCCAGCCCTTCCCCGTCTGTCTTCCAACCAACACTGGCCAGGGAAGTTTCGAAGATTCCTCACCGTAAGTGCAGGCCCTCAGACGACTCGCAGCTAGCTGGAGCAGCTGACCCGGAGCGTGCAGGCCCAGTCGGGCGGCGGTTTGGCGTACCCCGCCTCCTCGGCTGCCGGCTGTTCTGTGAACGGTCTGCTGAGGACCGTGTGTAGCTGACGGAGAGGCTCGAACTCGCCCCGCTCCGCCGCCTCGGCCGCCTCGTGTGCCAGCCAGTTGCGGAGGATGTACCGCGGGTTGGCGCCGGCAGCGGTGGCCCTTCGCTGGGCGTCGGACAGCCCCTGACGGTCCATCTCTGCCCGCAGGTCTGTCAGCCAGTCCGACCAGCCGTCGGCGGCGGTCAGAGACGGGAGAGCCCAGAGGCCCTCCACACGGCCGGCCTTGAGCGCCTCCAGAGACACGTCACCCAGCTGACGGAACGTCATCGTGAAGTCAGCCCGAGCCGCCAACATCAGCTCCAAGAGACGGTCGGCCAACTTCACCGCAGACGTGCTCCGGTTGAGGCCCAGCTTCCGAGACAGCAGTTCACCACGGTGAGTCTCATATTCTTGCACGTAAATCTGCAGCACGCGCTCTATGTGGCCATGCTCCTCCTCTGGTATGACGGGCATGAGCGCCTCCCAGAGTCGGCACAGGTTCCACTGACCGACGCGAGCCTGGTGGGCGAACCGGTACACTCCGTACGAGTCAGACGAGTTGGATATAAAGTTGGGGTCGTACCGGTCGAGGAACCCGAACGGCCCGTAGTCGATCGTCAGTCCCAGCAGGCTCATGTTGTCCGTATTCATCACGCCGTGGGTGAAGCCGACGCTCTCCCAGGCGGCGATGAGACGCGCGGTGCGTCGGCCCACGTCCTCCACGAGCCGGCTGTAGCGGCGACCACCCTCTCTAGCCGCCGCCTCCGTGTAGTACCGCTCACAAACAAAATCAGCCAGTAGGCGCAGACTCCCTTCATCGCCGTCAGCGGCCAGCATCTGCAGAGAGCCGAAACGGAACCAGCAGGGTGCGAGGCGGAGCAGCACGGCGGCGCGCTCCCGCCGCGGGCGACCATCGTAGAACGGGTCCCGTAGTAGAGTGTCGTCTGAGACCACCAGAGCTCCGGCGCGAGACGTCGGAACGCCTGCCGAGCGGAGGGACACGCAGGTCGGGGGAGTGGTGGTCAGAGGGTGGCTATTTTACACAGACTTCACTGTGAGTTGAATATGAATGTAAAATTTGTTATAGAAATTGAGCAAAAGTTTGATGAGAAATGAGCTTCAAAACATTGAACTGATTACGATTCTTAGAAAATTTAGTTATAATAGTAGTCATTTACAAAACTATCATTTCATATTTATGGGTTACAAACTTACAAAGCTGGTGCAAGAGATAGTAGGGGAGAGTGGGGCAAAGCGGCCACCCGGGGCAAAGCGGCCACCCATCGTTTTAGCCCTGCATAGCTGGCGTCAGTTCCAATTTATTATTTCCGATTATACTTCTATTCACGGTCGTTCGAATGAGCCAGACCGGGGTTTCAGGCCCATCACCATTGTTCTGTGAAACACGGAAAAGCATTTCTTGCCAGGTTACCAACTATGTTTACAATTTTTAAATGTTATGTTATTCCATAACCGTTTGGAATACTTATAAGCGTTCTTGTCCATGCGTTGCATGGTTATCGTACATGTATTCTACCAATTTTAATGTTTGTTATCCCACTAATAGCTAAGCTGGAATATTTTTGTCTCGGACGGTATGCGCGGGGCAAAGTGGCCGGGGCAAAGTGGCCACCCCCCAATTGGCCATAAGTTGCTTCCATCTGGATAAAAAACATTATTTATATTCAAATGTGTCGTCATGCATTCATCTTGGCCACTTTTCAGTTGCATGAGTTACCAAATAATGCAATTAAATGTTTATTTTCATGAAAATCCTTTCTTTGTTTACCTACAGGTGGAAGATGATAAAGTAAAAATTCATCCTCGCTTAACCTTGTCACCATCAAATACCCTAGTCGTACACGAGGCAACTATTTTGTTTCTCATATCGGGACTTGAGAAGACGCCGGTGGCCGCTTTGCCCCAGGGTATGGGGCAAAGTGGCCAATATGCATAGGTTTAAAGTTTTGTCAATATCTTTCATATGTGAACGCCTTTGGAAATAAAACGCAGTTGAAATAAAAGGCAACTTAATAGGGATCACATTGGTATATAAAGAATCTTTCTAAGTTTAAAAATCAAGTGTTGACATCGTGAGAAGCGTTAGGGTGGCCGCTTTGCCCCACTCTCCCCTACTTTCAAGGTTATTGGCATAAAGCAACCCACTTGTATCCTCACCTAGATGATGCATGGCCTCTGAGCAAAGAAACTCCCTTACTGAGGATCG
This sequence comes from Amphibalanus amphitrite, assembly GCF_019059575.1. Taxonomy (NCBI): domain Eukaryota; kingdom Metazoa; phylum Arthropoda; class Thecostraca; order Balanomorpha; family Balanidae; genus Amphibalanus; species Amphibalanus amphitrite. Next base: position 157,490 of record NW_024882407.1, on the reverse strand, counting down.
CACAACTGCCCTGCCATCGGCGAACCGCGAGTAGGGTGTCTTGCCAGACCCCTTCAGCTGCAACTCCCATCTCTCTCCAGCCCTGGAACATTGCAAAATGTGATGTCCATTGAAGAATCAATCATGGTAAAACAACAGGCAACGCCTCTGCCAACATATATTTTCATTAACACTGTCCAACTCCAAACATCATTATAAATTCAGCATAAAACCTTACCTTACCTTACCTTACCTTAAAGTGATCGGGATATTGTAAAGGCACTAAGACCTGGAGGTCCCGCTCTCATCGAACTCATGTGTTCCGTTTTGACTCGACTCAATCAGTGTCAGGCACCAGATACTGAAGCGAAGCCCAGTGGGCGTCCAGACGGCCTTTGAATACGTTCAGCGAAGGAGAGCCAACAACCTCGGCCGGCAGCCCATTCCAGTCGTTTACCACACGAATGGCAAAAGCTGACCTCCTGACTCTGCTTGAAGCTGGGACTTTCCGGATCTTGAACTGGTGGCCTCTCGTAGAAGTGTCGGTAGCGAGCGTGAATAAACTGGTTGGATCCACATCTATGCCGCCATGGAAGATCTGGTAGGTCGCTATCATGTCGCCTCTTCTTCGCCTGTAGTATAGAGACGGCAACTTCAGAGTCCTAAGTCGGTCTTCGTAGGGCAGTTGACGGAGACTTGCTACCAGCCGAGTAGCTCTACGTTGAACTCTTTCAACGAGTTTCTGGTCAGCTCTGTTGTGCGGGCCCCATACAAGGTTGTCGTACTCCAAATGAGGTCTCACTAGGCATTTGTACAACAGTGGCACTGTTTGCTGATCGAGAAGCACGAAGGAGCGTCGTATCACCGCTAACATTTGAGTGGCTTTTCTTACAGCTGCTGAAGCATGCCTCCTGAACTTCAGGTCAGAGTCGATAAGGACACCCAAGTCCTTCTCTTCTTCGGTGGCACTAAGGAGGACATCCCTCATAGTGTACTGGTTGTCAAGTCGCCTGTGACCTAGGTGAAGGACCTTGCACTTGTGCTCATTGAACGGCATCTGCCAAGTCTCCGACCAATGAACGAGAGCATCAAGGTCAGCCTGAATCATCGCCGCATCGCCAAGTGTGGACACACTAGCGTAAAGCTTGGTGTCGTCTGCAAATAGCTTTATTGACGATCGAACCAGGTCGGGCAGGTCGTTCACAAACAGCAGGAAGAGAAGCGGACCCAAGACCGAACCCTGGGGAACGCCACTCGCTACCTGCTTCCACTCAGATAGTTGTCCGTTTACGGCCACTTGCTGACAACGATTTGACAGAAATGACTCGATCCACTTCAAGAGTTTACCTCTGACGCCGTAACAGCAGAGTTTGTTCAGCAATCGTTGATGAGGGACCGAGTCAAAGGCCTTTTGAAAGTCCAGGTATATCACATCGATACTGTGACGACCTTCAAGAGCAATACTCCAGTCGTTCAGTGTCTCAATCAACTGGGAACTGCATGAACGCTTAGGACGAAACCCATGTTGGCTGCCAGAGAGAAGCTGTGCGTCAGTCAAATGCCGATACACTTCATCCCGGATCAGTGACTCAAACACCTTACATGCAACCGAGGTCAGGCTCACCGGTCGGTAGTTGCTGGGCAGTTGCTTGTCTCCTTTTTTAAAGATGGGCACAATCCTGCCAAGTGACCAAGCGCGTGGTAACTTGCCAGTGTCGAGTGACCGCCGGTAGAGAGCAGCTAGTGGAGCGCTGATAGCCGAGCTAGTCTCCCGCAGAACGCGTGGGTGTATGTTGTCCGGTCCCGGTGCACTAGCAGGATTCAGAGTTAGTAGCTTCCTCTGTACCGCCGCTGGAGTTATCGAGATGTCGGTGAGATCCTGTGTCGGCCTGCGATCAGTGAGAACAGGTACTTCAGAGAGCTCCTCCTGCGTGAACACGGAGCCGAAGAAGTCGTTCAGGATTGTTGCCTTAACGTGGTCTCTACTCTCTAGTGTCCCAGTGTTGTTCCGGAGGTCACCCAGAGTCGGCTTCGTCTTCAATCTGGAGTTCGTATACCGCCAAAAGGCTCTGGGATTCTTCTTTAGATCTGCTGCCAGCTGAGATTCAAAGTTTTTACGCAAGCTCCTGGTGAGGCTTCTAAGGGAATTTCTGCATGCCTTGAACCTGGCCAAATCAAGTGGATCCTGCGATATTGAGTACTTCAACCACAACTGGTTCTTCTTTTTCTTCATCCTCAGTGCCTCCGTGTTCATGTAGATGTTCTTCCTGGACTTGGAACAACGAGCTGAGGGGATGCAGGCTGCCACCAGCCTTGACAGGGTATCTCTGAAGAATTCAAAGCCTTCTTCAATGTCTAGATGAGCCAGGCATCGCCAGTCCAGATTGCGGATCTTCTCGTTTAACAGGTCGAAGTTGGCCCGATTGAAATTTAACCTTACTTGGTCTGACGACGTTCGAGATGTGTAGCAGTGTACGTTGAAACGTAACACGACGTGGTCACTTTTGCCGAGACCTGGGAGATAGTTAAGACCCGACAGCATCCCCTCTTCATTGGTAAATAAAAGGTCAAGACATCTCGGAGTGTCTCCCTCTCTATACCTGGTTGGATGCAAAACGTGCTGGAAAAGCAACGAGTCCTGCACCATCGCAAGAAAATGGTGTGCAAGATGTGTAGCCGGTGCCGAGCAGAAACATTCGTGCCAGTCAATTTGCGGCATATTGAAATCCCCTGATATCAAAAGATGTGATGCTCCTGTTTCTGCTGCAGCTTGAAAGAGTAGTGCCACTTCTTCAATACTCTGTGTAGGATTCGCAGATGGACTGCGGTATACACAGCCGGCCAACAACCGATCTGTACCTTGAAGTGCGATTTGGATCCACAGGTGCTCAATGGATGAGTACCTCCCAAGTGAGATTACAGCAGCCTGGATGGCTGTTGACACATAAACACATATGCCTCGAGCTCCTTTTGCCCCTAGACCATATTCACCTGCATCAAAGCTGGTGTAGAGAGTAGAGATAAAAGTGTGAATAGTAACACAAACAACCATGTGCTTTGTGCAATCACTCCACAAAAAAATAAAGTAAACTAAAAAACAAAAACAAAAACAAAAAGAGAATAAAGATGTAATTTGAGCTGTGGTAAAGCACTGACCTGTCTGTGCATTCTCCAATGAGATGAGCTCTGCCATCACCTAGCTGACCAGCCCAGTTGCCAAACTGATGTCCACCATATCTGTGGGCCAGAGGCGTGGATCCTGGCACCTCTTTGTTCCCTGACAGAATGTCTATCAATGTTTTATCACTGGACATTGCTGGATCCAGCTGCAGTATGTTCTTGAAAACATCAGAGGAGAAACAAGCAAGGCTGGTCTCCTTCAGTGGTGTGGGAGATGCAGCAGAGAATATGGCTCCCTTGACATTAGGTCTCACAAAGTTTTCCTTCACTGGATCTATTGGGAACTTCAGGTATGTCTTCTGGGCCCACTTCAATGCTTTCATTTTGTTTTTATTCAGCCCGTTCTGCAGTCTGCAGTCTCCTGAAAATAGACATAAATGCTGGCATTAATTATAGCAAGTTTGTAATTTATCCTTAAAACCATAAAAACATAATTAAATCAAATTCATATATTTTTGGAAATATTAATCCCTTGACTTGCCCTCAACCCATTCAAAATCAACCATCATTCATAATCAGCCAAGAGAAGGCAGTTGAGACAAAGTGAGTGCAAAACAGGCATTGGTATCATGGTATACTCATTAGTAAGAAGTGTGGTAGAGACACTTGACACTAGAGACACTAGAGACACTTGATAGAGGGTTTAATTGTTGTTATATTCAGAAAGCTAAAATAGACAAGTGGATACTGCTTGAGCTTGGTTCAAAGTCAAAAGAAAGCTAAAGGTTTGTTTGAGTGCCGAGAGCTCTGCACATTTTGTTTCCGTATCTAGACCACTCACTCACCTGTTCAACTCACCTGTTGGGGGTTCCCTGCCTTCCAGAGTACAGCATAGAGGATGTGCATAGGATACGTGAGGAAGGAACCCGCGAACGTAGGGCTCGCCCGGCGGAGACACCACAAGGGGTGCTGCCAAGCCGGGAACAAGAGCCTGCATAGTGACAAACACGAATTTTGCTATAGTTTCATGATACATACAATAAGAGATCGTATACAATAATGCAAACACAAATTAGGGGAAACAGGTCAACGCAATAGCCATCACATATGATAAGAGAACAAGGCATCACCCATCGAGTCAGCCAACATGGCCTTGAACCTGCTCAGGTCGGGTTCACCTACGACCTGGTCAGGGAGTGCGTTCCAAGCGGTGATACAACGCTTGCTGAAGGACCTGGTCCTGACATCAGTTTGTGCTCGAGTGTGGCGGATTTTGAACCTGTGGCCTCTGGTACTAGACGAGGGATCAAGTTCGAACATGGTAGTGGCATCTATACAACACTTTGCGTGGAAAATCTTCCAATATTGAATCAGATCGGCACGTAGAAGTCTGCCCTGGACCGAGTACTGGTTCAGAGCCCTAAGCCGGGATTTATAATCAAGCTCTCCCATGCCTAAGATCTTTTTAGTCCAACGGCGTTGAACAGATTCGAGGAGGCGCACGTCCCCTATATACGCAGTGTGCCATACACATGAGCAGTATTCCATGATGGGTCTTACATGAGTGTTGAATAAAGTGAGCATGAAATCAGGGGATCTGCAGACAGTTGACCTTAACAAGTTTTGGGTAAGGCCAGCAGCCTTTTGCACTGTCAAAGCCACATGCTGGTGAAACTTCAGGTCAGAATCAATAAGAACCCCGAGATCAGTGTGGGATTTCACGACCTGAATCGATGTTTGGTCTAAGTGATAGGACGGGGGAGGTAGGACATGGGACCTTCTTTGAAAGCGGATGACCACACATTTTTTCAGATTTAAGTAGAGACACCAGGACTCTGCCGTGCGTTGTAGCATCGTTATGTCCTTCTGACAAGCCTGTGAATCACGACAGTAGTTAGCTGGACTGTCGTGGCGTATTGTCATGTAGATCTTCAGGTCATCTGCAAATATTTTATACTGACAGAGGAGGTTACTTGCGACATGGTTGACGAAAATAAGAAAAAGAATTGGTCCGAGGACAGAACCCTGGGGTACGCCACTCGAGACGTTGCGCTGGCTGCTTGTCTTTCCCTTTACCTGGACTGACATGCGGCGACCAACAAGAAAGTCCTCGATCCAGCGGATGAGGGGGGTATTGATCCCTAGCAAATGTAATTTGGTGAGCAGAATAGGGTGAGATACTACGTCGAAGGCCTTGGAGAAGTGAAACATGATGACGTCAACGGTGTCGCCCCTGTCAATGTGTCTGGAAACGTCATCGTAAACCAGCAGTAGTTGGTCCATGGTTGAGCGACCTGCACGAAACCCGAATTGGTGGTCAGACAAGATATTGTTGCTCTCGAGGTAGTCTGTCAGGTGACGGGCAATTATTCGCTCTAGACACTTGCATGTTACTGAGGTCAGGCTAATAGGGCGATAATTAAGGGCTTGGTACCTTGAGCCTTTTTTGAAAATTGGCACAACTACCGACGATTTCCACTGGACAGGCAAGCGGCCTTCCCTCAGCGACTGACGGAAGAGGAGTAATAATGGGTAAGTTAAAGCTGAGGCACACCTTTTTAGTAGGCAGGGGTGGATGTCGTCCGCTCCCGCCGCAGAGAAAGCATCCAGGCACTGCAGGGAGGAGAGCACGTCCTGGGCACTGACGTAGAGTGGAGGCATCTGGCTGGATACAGACTGGTGATCAGTTGGGCCGCGACGAAGGGAAGGGCTGTGCAGGGCGGGTGTGAAAACACTGGCAAATGCAGTGACGAAAGCTTCAGCCATCAACTCTGGGTCGTCTGAGAGACTCCCGTCAGGTAACTGTAGCGGGCCGACTCCGGGACAACCAACTTTCTTCCTGCGAAGGTAAGCATGAAAACGTTTGGGCTGTGTCTTAAGATCATTAAGTAGTTCAAGCTCGTAGTTGACTTGAGACTCAGTAGCAAATGATCTTAGCTGCTTGTTTGCCTTGAAAAAGTCTCTCAAGGCTACCTCTGCTGCGACAGAGCTTTTGCCAAGGCGGTGGCGGACAGACTTATACTTTGCCCAAGCTTCCTTTTTACTGTTCCTTAACCTGTGAGGTCGAGGAGGGTTAGTTTTCCATGGCAGCCTGTTTGAGATCTGCTGTGGGGCAAGGGGAACACATTCATCAACAAGGGGCATCAGGACATTCACGAAACGGGTATACGCGCCACCGATGTCAAGCGCTGTAAACTCTGCATCCCAGTCAACCTCGTATAAGGCACGCGATAGGATGTTGTATTTGCCTTTCTGCCACTTCCGGTACTTAGCAGGGGCGATCTGCGAAGGAGACGTCTCAAGGTCAAACACATAAGTGCATAGTATCGGGCAGTGGTCGCACCCGGGTAAGGGAGGGGGTACCTGAACAGATCCAACTCTGTCTGCATCTGTGGACAGGACAAGATCCAGTATATTGCCCGAACGTGGGAAAGTGGGCTCGATAACCCACTGGGTAAGCCCCAGAGACATGAATACTTCGTAGCCTTGCCTGTCAAAAGAGGAAGCGTGAGATATCGGACAAGAACTCTCCCAGGACAGCGTAGGTAAGTTGAAGTCCCCCAGAAGGACTTCCCTGTCACCACAGAAGGCCAGCAGAAAGTCATATATGTGTGCTGTGTCCTCCAAGGAGGAGGATGGTGGCCGATATACCACTGCAACATGCAGGTTAAAGTCAGGAAGGCGGACCGCTAGCACATTCTGATATGGCTTATTTACTTCATCAAACTTCACTGAGCTGTGGATGTAGAGGCACACGCCATGTTTGGGGAATCTTCCTGGTGTATCGTTCCGGACAATGTGGTAACCTGGAATGGTAATAAAACTGTCAGGCATTGAATGCAGCAGATGAGACTCAGTAATAGCAAGAAGGTGAAGTCCATGATCGACAAGGAATTCCTGAACGAATGGCACCTTCCTGGTAAGGGAGTTAACATTAGCCTGGCCAATCTTCAAAATAAAAGTAGATCCACTGGAGCCCTGGCAGGGAGCCGAGGCTACTCGTTTGCCACAGGGCGGGGCTGGTTGTTGCCAGTATAAAGTAAACTATGAACTACTGTAAAACATGTTAAGCAAACTTTTACACATAAATGTTTAATTTCCTATCAATGTGATGAATATGATCTATCAGATTCAAGTGCTGCTGTGACATAGGTACCAATGGCACATGCCAATGCCACATATCAATACACAGTCATTGGGGAGGATATAGGTACTGCATATCAAATTCAATATTTAAAAAACAATACATTCACAATGCACAATATCATCCCACGTGTACACATGTAATAACAAATCAATCACACAGGGGTGTCGTTTTGTATAGGCCTGGTAGGGCCCGAGCCCTACCAATGTTTCTTTGGGCCCTACCAATGTTCCCTGAGCCCTACCAATATTTTGTCAGTTATCACTTGACAAAAAAGGAAAACAAAATAATAAGCAATTAAGCGCATATACCAACATCTGAGTTTCTAACCACGGTAAGCACATGAAACTGGAAATGAGGTGTCGTGTCATGAGCTCAAGTCCTTGGTGGATACCATCCTTCTATTTTAGCAAGCAGATCTTTCCGACTATCGTAATGTTTCGAGATTTCGTTAGTTGTCGAGCCCTTCACTCATTGTGCAGGCCTTCAAAGTCTTCCCTGGGCCCAACCTGGGCCCTTTCAGCACAATCATCTCTTTTAGTCGGCCTGGTCGGCCTGGGCCTCTCAGAATGGCGTGTATTCCGCTGGCTCCATGTGCCTTTATACCTGCAAGTGCACGTTTTGTGCATTGGGTCCGGTGAGGGCGTAGATTTATACGATTTTTTCATTTTTAGATTTTAGTTTGTCTTGTCAGTGACCAAAGTGGAAAGATAAGTGGCCGAAATCCGATGAGAAAGGCAGATTTTGGGGTACCCTACCTTTTGGGGTAGTCATAAAGCAGGCGTCACACTGCGTCACACTTCCGTGTTAACGGCCGGAGGTCCGGTGACGGGCTGTGGCCTTGAAGTTGAGACGGCCGCCGGTTTATTACGTCACAAACGTACTATCGATGCAGAGTTTTCTATCGATGTGAGAGCTTTGATTTACGGAGCGGGGAGATGAAAATGACCAGCGCACAGCGGACGAAGGGAGAGGAAAGGATAAAAAAACTTGGTCACAGCAGCGGACTCGCTTCGAATCCGAAGGTCCCGGGTTCGAATCCCACCATGGCGTTGCCTCAGCGGCCACTTTATCGTACTTTTTAAGTTTTAGAGGGTTGGGATCGGCAGTGCTGAGGGTGCTAGAGCTCACTGACTCGACTCCAATGCAGAGGTCCTGGGTTCGAGTCCCACCACGGCGTTACTTAAAGGGACCCTCCCACCTTAACATTAGATTTGAGTTGAGATAGCCAAAATGGGGTCCCTGGCTCACAATTACCGGTTTCGGCACTCACAACATCGAGAAATGCCTTAAATCGGAAATATTGAATTTCAAAATTGCAGCATTTTGATTCAGAGGGGCTAATGCTTAGGAATACCCCTCTGAATGTGTGACGTCAGCGCAAATATCTAACGATTTTTAAATGTTTGACTAAAACGTTTTGTAGCACGCGGTGGTATATGCTATTTGCGCGCAACATCTGCCGCAAACGCCGCACTTCTAAAATAAAGTCGCTAGAAACAGCGGAGATCCAAAAAAAGTAAACAAAAGTAAAAGTCTAATATCTTGAAAACCAGTGAATATTTTTCGGTGAAATTTGGTAGATATTCGTTTTCGCTCTTTCTGAACCGCGTGACATCACTTTCATGCCAATTCATAAACTTTTTTGAAGGTGGGAGGGTCCCTTTAAGCGGCCACTTTATCGTACTTTTTTTAGTTTTAGAGGGTTGGGATCGGCAGTGCTGAGGGTGCTAGAGCTTAATTCGACTCCAATGCAGAGGTCCTGGGTTCGAATCCCACCATTGCATTAACTCAGCGGCCGACTGTATCGTACTTTTCTAGTTTTAGAGGGTTCCGCAGTGCTGAGGGTGCTAAAGCTCACTGATTTAACTCCAATGTAGAGGTCCTTGGCTCGAATCCCACCATGGCATTGACTCAAAGACCGATTTTATCGTACTTTTTAGTTCTAGAGAGCTGGGATCAACAGTGCTAAGAGTGCTAAAGTTGACTGACTCAGCTCGAATGCAGAGGTCCCAGGTTCAAATCCCGCCACGGCGTTGGCTCAGCAGCTGAATTCCGCGTACTTTTTCTAGTTTTACGGGGTTTGGATAGGCAGTGCGAAGGGTGCTAGAGCTCGCTGAATCAACTCAAATGCAGAGGTCTCGGGTTTTAATCCCACCATAGGTAGAGAGTTGGTCAACTGTCTCTCATTTCGAACCCAGGACCTCTGCATTGGAGTCGAATTAGTGAGCTCTAGCACCCTTCGCACTGCCTATCCAAACCCCGTAAAACTAGAAAGAGTACGCTAAAGTCAGCTGCTGAGCCAACGCCATGGCGTGATTCGAACCCAGGACCTCTGCATTGGAGTCGAGTCAGTGAGCTCTAGCACCCTCAGCACTGCCGATCCCAATCCTATAAAACTAAAGAAGTACGATAAAGTGGCCGCTTCGGTAACGCCGTGGTGGGACTCGAACCCAGGACCTCTGCATTGGAGTCGAGTCAGTGAGCTCTAGCACCTTCCTCAGCACTGCCGATCCCAGCCCTCTTAAACTTAAAAAGTACGATAAAGTGGCCGCTGAGGCAACGCCATGGTGGGATTCGAACCCGGGACCTCGGCATTGGAGTCGAGTCAGTAAGCTCTAGCACCCTCAGCACTGCCGATCCCAATCCTATAAAACTAAAAAAGTACCTACGATAAAGTGGCCGCTTAGGTAACGCCGTGGTGGGATTCGAACCCAGGATCTCTGACACGCACACACCCAAAAAAGTTCGGCATGGTGGGATTCGAACCGGTGACCTTCGGATTCGAAGCGAGTCCGCTGCTGTGACCAAGTTTTTTATCCTTTCCTCTCCCTGCGTCCGCTGTGCGCTGGTCATTTTCATCTCCCCGCTCCGTAAATCAAAGCTCTCACATCGATAGAAAACTCTGCATCGATAGTACGTTTGTGACGTAATAAACCGGCGGCCGTCTCAAGGCCACAGCCCGTCACCGGACCTCCGGCCGTTAACACGGAAGTGTGACGCCTGCTTTATGACTACCCCTTTTGGTACCCCCCGTCATGTATGGTCTTCGCCGCCTTTGGGCCCTACCAATCATTTTCGGAAAACGACACCCCTGCAATCACACAAATAATGTCCCTATTTGATAATTGAATATCAATATCGAATTCAAGACATAGATTGAGATTGAATTGGCCTATACCAAAAAGTTAAAGTAAGGGTCACATGTAGTGATCTGTAAAATGATTATCCACATGACCAATTTTTCAGGAGCCTTATATTTTGCTCGAATTTCAAGCTCACTTGAAAAAATGATTTATCAAGCTGATGAAGATTAATTGAGTTTTGATACAGCTCTCTCAGATGATCTGTCTTTCGGTTTTTGTGTTTTAGAGCACATCTTTCCTGCAGAGGGTTCTTCAATCCTCCTAATTTTGATGCCGTGTGAAGCTGCCCTAGCTTTCAAACGAAACAGCTGCGGCTTATTTGTATATCTTTTGAGCTACCATATGCTTCCACTTTTACCTGTAATTGCCTAGGTATAAAGTGATTTCCTTTTCAAAGGGATTTTCAATCCCGTGCTTTTCAATTGGTAATCGGGTAATCTGGGCCCTGTTTCACCGGTGATAGGGTCTGTTCCCGTCGCTCCTCCCAAAAAATCTCGGATGAGGTTGGATGAGCTTGGAGGAGAGCCGTTTCAGAGGAGCCACGGGAACATTTTAGCGAGGAAATCAGCTGTTTGCGGGCTGTAACGGTCGGCGATTTATGGCGCGCAAACATAAATCAAGAGATAATAATCGCTTTCTAATAAAATAACCTTAGGTTAATATCAAACATTACTATTTAAAGATATCCAATCGTCATCAATCACTAAAATCATTTCCACTTCCCTCAAATCTCATTTATAAACAATTTACATTTGTATTACGTGCGCCAAATATGTCTACGCAAGAGCCTCCTCCAAAAAAACAACTTTCGTTTGGGATGAGGGAGGAGGCAAATAGTGGTGGTGAAATGTGAAATCAAGATGAGCTTGGAGGAGCTTGGAGGAGCGACGGGAACGATTTTTTGAAACGAGAGGAGGTTAGAGGAGCTTGGAGGAGGTTAGAGGAGCGACGGGAACAAACCCATAGCAGCACGCTGCTTTTACACGTGTCAAATTGGGTTTCCATGGAAACATCAACAGGCCCATTGCTCCAACACTACCACAAGTGTGACGTCAGCTCGCGCAGGCAGCGTGGTAGCAGCCTTATAGGTTTCTTATCAGTGCTGCCAGATTTGGAGGATTTCCGCAAATCTGGAGGATTTTGAACTCTATTTGCGGACAAATTTCGCTTTTGGAGGATTTTTGAATCTGGAGGAAAATCTGGAGGATTTGTCGCCCGATGATTATATTCAATTTCATGGAAAAATATAACACATTCAAGACTAAAAAGGCATTTTCCTGCCCAGCGTCACTATACCCGTTAGGATATATCACGTCCTTTATCACCGTGAGACTGCAGAATGTCTCAGTCTGTAGCTATATCTACGAGGGTACCAAACTACTGGCGGATCTAAGGGGGACATTTGGGGCAAATGCCCCCGGTTCCCCTGCAGCGCCCGAAATCGACGAAAATGATCGTTTCTTTTTGAAGGATAAAACGAAAACTAAACAACTTTTATAAGAAAAAGTATCTTTTAAACTGCACAGCAGTGCGAAAGGATTCGAAATCCGATGGTTTTTAGAATTTGGTGAATTTTTTTTTTGGGGGGGGTAGAGCCCCCCGCAGCGTCCAAGACCGCCTTGCTATATCTACCAATAGGATTTGGAGGAATCTGGAGGATTTTTGTAACTGATCTGGAGGATTACAGCATTCCCCATCTGGCAGCACTGTTTCTTATAGGTATCTTGGTAGCAGCGTCCCGTGAAACACCGCCCTGAAGGAACTGGGAGTGTAATCTTTACTATAATCTTTCAATTTTGCTATTTTCTTGTTAGAGGCTGAGGAATAAAGATGAGGAATTGATCCCAAGGAATTAACACTCTGACTCCCTATAAGTATGCAAGATATTAACCCGGTTTACAAATTACATAGCATATTTGACGAGGCTCTAGCTCGTTAATTTGGCGATAATCTCGTTGCAGTGGTCTTCAAATATTTTTGTAAATTGTTAAGCACCATTGGCATCTTTTGCAACATCACGGACGGAGATATAAGCTTGCAACAAACCCTATGTAAACGCGTCTATTATCTTGTCGCTTGGCTGCAAACGGAGCCCAACACGAGTACTGTAAAGGGAGCATGGGAAAATGCAATTATTGTGATTTCATTTCTCAAATGTTAAAACATACCTTAATAATGTCTTGTGGATGCTTAGAAAATTGCTATGTATGCTCTCTTTCTGATATAAGCTCTGATCAAGTCATCTTAATGAATCAATGGAATGATAAAATTCTATCATTCATTACCTATCATCAAATCATAAAATCACCTTTTTGCAGTTTTGTCATTACCCAAAAACTTAAATCACTTAAATTAGTGTACAAATATTAAGCTCTTAAATAGCAATAAAACTGCCCACTCCTATCCTAATCTTAGAGGGCAAAGTTTCGTGGGGCGTCAAAACGCCCTGATAAAATGCTACAAAGTTAATGAATTTTGTCTCTAAAATCACACCAGTTATTCTCACACGCCATATTTTATCCAAGGAAATTGCCAATATGACCACCTACCCTTAAAAGAACAGGTTGGTAAAATATAAGCAGAAAAGTCAAAACCTTACCGAACCTAATCTAACCTCACCTAACCTTGTCTGGCTCAGGGGGTGGTTGAGTGTTACCTACTTATAAATGTTTTTTTGGAAAATACTGTATCAATTTCTATCAATGTGTTGTGTCACTTTTCAAGCTTGTAAGGATTTCTTCTTTCCTTTTCTGACCTTATTTGGATAATTCCTGTAGTTCTTGCTTTTTACAGGGTGTTATAAGCTTGTATAAATGTATAGCCTTAAGCCTTATGCCTTGCTTATGACCAACCCCTTTCCAGTAGGTCAAAATATCTATCTAGATTCTAGACTACATGTCTGATTGCTCTCCTGTTCAACTCACCTGATGTGATTAAATGTGATTGACCCTTGGATTGGCCCTCAGTTTCCTTTTTGTTTCAGTATTTCACCATGCTGTGTGGCCAGTGTGAAGTTGCTAAAACTGCTGATGATGAGCCCATTTCCCCATCAACTGGTGAGTGTTAAATAGTAAAAAGCAAGTGTTTCAAACAAGCTTTGAAGTCATTTACTTATCATATAAACATTTTTCATTGTGTATGTATGGGCTTATTTTTGATTGCATGGTAAACATAGATTATGATAAGCATAACAAATGATTGGATAGAGGCTAGGATAAATGGATCAATAAATGAAGAACTGAATGTACTTTTTAACTGAATTGAATTGGTTAATTTAATATTGATTAAATGAATGCATATTGGTTGGTCTTAATGAATGAATGAATGAATGAATGAATGAATGAATGAATGAATGAATGAATGAATGAATGAATGAATGAATGAATGAATAATTGAAGCTGAATCTGAGAAAAAGAACCTGGATGTCTTCAAATTTGGGCTCATTTCACGTCTGAAAGATCCAGCCAGTGACCGAGGCAAGGCACCTGGCATCCCTGGAAGCTGGGAAGTGCTGGAAAAGGGGGCCAAGCGCTTATGTCGAGTCAGTAAAAACCTGGGATGCGGAGCCGTGGAAATTTCAGACGGCTCCGGCTCCGGAGAAAAAATCGGCTCCGGCTACGGGTGAAGTGTCATGGCGGCTCCGGCTCCGGCTCCGAGTAAAATGATCCGGCTCCGGCGGCTCCGGCTCCGGCTTCTACCCAGTACATCCCCTATGCGATCAATTAAATACGGGTGGAAGAAAAAAGGCAATGGGATTGGTACACGTTGCTTCTGTATTTGTATAACAAGGCTATTTTGAATACCACATTGTTTTACGCCTTGTACCGAACCGAACTAAAAACCGAACTAGGTGAATAATTGTTTCCTGTTCTACTGTTATCTATGTTTCCTATTAAGAAAAGGAGCCGGAGTCACCCTTTTTTTGACGGCTCCGGCTCCGGCTCCGGCTCCGGGCTATATTGTTTCACGGCTCCGGCTCCGGCTCCGGGCAAAATATGCCGACTCCGGCGGCTCCGTCTCCGGCTCCGGCTCCGGCTCCGCATCCCTGGTAAAAACTAAAACACATCAAGGTGTGCTTTAACCTTTTCTGCTAAATGGCCGACCGCTGAGTCGAGGTCGGCTCTGAAAGCAATAATTTCGCGGGCTGCGTGTCGCGTGATCGACATGGCCGCACCCAGTCCCAGTCCCAGTCCTTTTTCATAATCTCGTCTGGCCGACTGGATGCAGTAGGTGAAAGGGCTACTGAATCCTCAGACTGGCTGGTCATATTTCTCAGGACAGTTGTAAGCTGGCTCCGTGGCCGCCCGTGGGCCTCACAAGGCTCGCAGGCGGTGCGCAAATCTATTCTTGCGGTGCCCGCACCCGCTGAGACGCGACGCTACAGGAGAGTGGGGTGGGCGTCCAAAAATAACCGCCTGCCCCTCCCAGACAACCGGCCGACTCCCGTAAGAAGTCCTGGCCGAACTCAGCAAAACAACATTCCGACTCTCGCAAATTCGTAACGCTCACCAGCCCAGCACCCACTTATCATATCGGCTGCCATTTTCCCTTTCAACCACGGGCGGCGAAATTGAGGAGTCGGCCGGACCGGACTCATCAAAACAGGGGAGGGAATGCCGACCTGAGCCAGGGGAGCCGGCACCGGTGGGGTGCCGGGGCTGGTGTTACCTGGGCAAACCCAGACCCGCCCATTACATGCTGAAGGGCCTGTTGTCATGCTCGGGGAGGGAACATCATTTTCGATAAATATCAACTTTTGTGCTAGAAATCGGACATGGCGTGCCAGAAAGGAAAAAGATCGACTTTTATTTTTGTAACGCTATTATTGGCCAGGCCGACATCTTACCTGTCCTGGCGTTGTCTTTTTCGTGACCCCCTTATTCAGCTATATCGATATCACTGACTTACTATTCACCCCTCGTCTCCGCCGTACAGTGGTGCTGCCGGAGCGTCCCGGCGGCCACGTGCCCCTGCACGACCTCAGCCACGCCTCCATCACTATGGACATGCTGCACCGGCTGTGGCAGGACGAGCTGCTCTGTGACGTCACCGTGCGCGTGCAGGAGCGACGGTGGCGCGCTCACCGCGCACTGCTGGCCGCCAGCTCGCCGTACTTTAGGTGAGGGGTGGTGTGCGGAGAACATTGGTGTTTCATCGTTGTGATTCAATGTTCAGCTCCTAGGAGATGGGGGGAAAGAGGGGTCCGTTAGCTGCTGCAAGAGGGATCGGTAACTGCCGTAGATCAGGTATAAGACTTGGGCAGCTGAGAGGAGAACTCAGAATCATCGATCTCCATTTCGAGATTCTTTTTGCAGGCTTCATTTCGGCGAAGATGATGTCTTGTGTCAGCATTTGATCGGTGTTTTTTTTTTCTTTCAGAACCATGTTCACAAGTGACTACATAGAGAAGGAAGAAGCAGAGATACAGCTAAACGGATTTGAAAGTGATGTATTTGACTCCGTTCTCAAATACATGTACACAGGCTACATTGAGGTGAGTTCAGCCAACATGCAGAGTTGCTCTGGCTTGTCTTAGGCATATTGTAACCTGGGATTGGCGCGTATCTGATGAACAGTACGTCGTTATAGCGACACGAGTGGGCAGCTCTGGCTGGCACTCTATTCATACTTCGTAGTCAGCTTTCTAACTGGCAGCGCTCCAATACTAATAGCCAAGATTACTGCTAATAGCAACTATCTACAAATACCTCTCCTCCTCCCTGACCCCCCCCCCTCCCCCCCCCCTCCCCGGGCAGCTCTCCGGCGACTCTGTAGCCGCCGTGCTGGACGCCACCGAGCACCTGCAGCTCTCCGCGCTGCGCCACCACTGTCTGCAATACCTCGGGGACGCCGCCGCCGCCGACACCGCCACCGCAGTGACCGTGTGGCGGCTGGCGCGTCTCCATCGGGCCGCCGACCTGGAGCGGCGCGCGCTGAGGCTCATCTGTGACTGTTTCTCGGTGGCGGCGAGGGACCCCGACTTCCTGGTGCTCTCTGAGCGGGAGATGGCGGACCTGCTGACCGCCAGCTATGTAAACGCCAAAGAAGATCAGATTCTATATGTACGTTCACTTTGGGAGAGGAGCGTGAATGCTGTGGACTGGAGCCATTTTTTTACAGGAAGTGCAGGCATACCTCAAAAGCCCTGTTATGGCCTGGAATTCGCAGTTATGCTGATTTTTATTGCAATTCCGTTCCTTATTTATTTATTTATTTATTTATTTATTTATTTATTCAAATAAATCGCCAACAGGCTCATGGCCCATTAACAGGCGAAGTCATACCACAACATAAAATACACACACAAGGTAAACACTAAGCACTCATTCGCAATTAGATGACACTTAAAAATACAGAGATCCATGAAAGAGATCCATTAAATAATAGGATATAATATAAAAGTACACAGTAAGAATAAAATTAAATTAAAAGAAAAAAAAACAATAAGAATAGGAAAAGTACAAATAAACTTTAAAATATCTAAGACACGGTTCTCAAAGGCATGTTCCTGCAGTGGACCACGACAAATGATTTAAAAGAGATAAAGGTACCCGACGTGAAATCCACCTGAGGATTCCTGGCGATAAAATCATTTGCCTGGGCCGCCAGCCTTGTAAAAGTTCCTGTCTTTACCGTCGAGACTCGAGCAAACGGCACATTAAACAACTGGACGTTCCGTGTTGGACGACTTGGTACATGTAGTGCGTACGAGGCTAATAAAAAAGACGAGTCCTGATTTAATGCCAAAATTCTGACCTACTTTTTTACATATTTCCACTCATAAGTAATTTGCCTCTTAATGATATAACAAATTAAAAATCCACCCCTGAAACAACCATTATAAAACTGTCCATTCATCTGGCAGCGTATTTTGGCCACATTCCTAGCTGTCAGATCAGCGTGCTCAAAATACCGCGGTCGTTGTTATTGTTGATGTTCGTGTTCCCGGTCAGGCGCTATGTCGCTGGACGGAGGCGGACGCCGCCGGCCGGCAGCCCGCCTTCCGCCGGCTGCTGCGGTGCCTCAGTGTCACACAGCTGGATCCCTTCAAACTGAGGACGGCTACCGAGATACACGAATGCCTCCAGGACCCAGGTGAGGCCGGGTCAGTGGGGAAGGCTTAGCCGAGATCAGTGTGTTTTGACCTGTGCTTCAGTGCTTTACAAATCTAGTACGGCATAGACCCCTTTAAACATAGACCCTGTTTAAAGGGGTCTATGAGTACGGACATTTTGTGTTCTAGGTCTACTGCAGAAGTTATATGGAAATATTTCTCCTCAACCTTCCTGTTTTGCCTGTCTTTTCGTCATGCTGATTAGCTACACCACACTTCATACCCATGCCCTTCTTTCTCCCGACGTTAAATGTTGGCGTTCCCGCTATCTCCCTGACAGAGGTTCGCAGCTTCCTCGAGTCGCGCCAGCCGGAGCCGCCCAGTGTACGGGACGACTCTCCCACGGAGGGAGGGGGCGACGTTCTACCCACGGCACCCGTACAACGGTGTACCGACAGTCTTGAGGTGAGCACTCCGCTGTTCTGATAGTCGGAGGAAGGATATATGACTGTCAGAATTGGGAAGGTATTCGCAGTTATAATGATAGTTGAAGTTACAACCTAAACCTCTTGTCTCTTAGTGCATAGTTTTTTTTTTCGTTGATTAGGGTCGCTTATCGGTAAAACCAGATCATCGTGACAGTTTTAACTCTGCTCTTTTTTGTGATCCGCTTATCTGTTTTGATATTACAATAATAAAACTGCAACATGCAAAGAATGTACTATTTACTCTCTGTAGTGCAACTGTTTCTTAAATTCCCACTCGCTCTCCTTCTGTCTGGATGAATGACCTTGTAGTCGGCGCGCCCTAAAGCCCCAATAAACAAACAACAGCTCCCCTCCCGTCCCCCCGCAGGTGGTGCTGGCTATCGGCGGCGCCACGTGCGCCGGGTTCTCGTCGGGTGTCGAGTGTCTGGCGCGCGGCTACGACTCGTGGAAGTACTCCGTGCCGCGGGCGGTGAGCGCTGTCTCCGGAGATGTGATCGACACAGAGCCCATGGCTCGGCTCGAGGAGATGCGCTCGTTCGCCGCCGCCGCCGCCGATGATGATTCCATCTACGTGATCGGTAAGAAAGGAGAGGGGACTGGGGGGATATAGGAGACGTAGCAGGGAATTTTGTATGTGACTTCCCTCTCTAGACCGCCTCTCTGACCTGACCTCCGTCCCACAGGCGGTCTCCGTGACCTGACCTCGCTCACCTCCTGTGAGCGATACTCGGTCCGTGACAACCAGTTCTCGCGTCTGCCGGACCTGCCGGGCCGTCTGCACGGCGCCGCCGCCTGCGTGGCAGGCGGTCAGCTCCTGCTCCTCGGCGGCAGCCTGGACGGCACGGTCACCTCGCGCGTCTGGACCTACTGCTCTGAGCAGCGCGCCTGGCGAGAGCGTGCCTCCATGCCAGTAGCTCGCAGCCACCACTGCGCGGCTGTGCTGAGAGGTCATGTGTACGCCGTCGGAGGGATTGACGCGGGCGGCGCGTACCTAAGCGCCGTCTGTCGGTATGATCCGGATAATGACCGTTGGACGGTGGCCCCGCCGTGCGGGTCGCCACGCGCGTACGCGGCCTGCGCTGTGGTCGGTGATCAGCTGTACCTAATCGGAGGCCACAGCGGCCGGCAGTGGCTGAAGACGGTCAGAAGGTGAGGAAATGAGCCGGGAGTCGGGGGGGGGGGGAAGGCTGTGGGAGGAGGATGCTTTGAGGATTCGTTTGTTATATGTTTAAATAGTTTTTCATTATTGATAGGTGCTTCATCTTCATCTTCATCTTCATCTTCGTGTTATCGGGGCAAGAGGCACGATGTCCTGTAGGGCCCGTTCTCGCCGATTTCCATAACTCCACTTAGTACTCAGTCTGTTACAGTGCTTCTATATTATAATGTCTAATGTCTATATTTGATTAGTCTTAAGTTTTCCTTTCTATTAACTTTGAATGCAAGTGTAATAGGAAGTCATGTGTGCAACTATGCATCTCTTCTCTGTTCCGCTGGTCGCAATGACAACCCTCCCCTCTGCGCATCCCCAGGTTCAGTCCGCTGGAGAACCAATGGCACGGGCTCGGCGCCATGCCGGAGACCCTGGGCCAGCTGGCGGCCACCGTGTGCGACAACCGCATCTACTGCGTGGGCGGGTTCAGCGGCTGCGACTACCGGCGCACCGTGCACAAGTACAACCCGCGCACGGACCGCTGGCACTCGGAGCTGAGCCTGCACATCGCGCGCTGGGCACTGGCCGCCGCCACCGTCCGCGTGCCCGTCACCCGCGGCAGCGACGTCTGACGTCACACGCCGAGGGAGAGGTGACGTCACACACCGATTGAAAGGTGATGTGGGTGGGGATCATGACCAACGGGTGCTGGGAGACAGATGTTTCTAAGGAGAGAGTTTTGGGTGGCTTTCACCCCAGTATGTGAGATGGGGCCTTTTTTATTGATAACCCTTCCCCAGGCCGTTTGTAGCTTAAAAGTCTTTTTTTCCTTAAAATGGGATAACACCATGGATCATAGACTTCTATAGTTTTTTTTCCTCCTCCGTCATGTGTCATGCGCTTTTCACCTCATTCTGATCCGGCTCCGCCTTCCTCGCTCTGTGAAGCCGGTCTGAAGAAATAAGCACCAATACGGGCAGTTATTAAAAAGGAAAGATTAAAGGAGACGAAAAAGTATTAGTATACTCCACGGTATACTCACAGACGATGAATATCGAAATGTCATGATGGAAACGGACACATGCATACAAGTATGAGAAAGTTTTCTCTCTTTCTCCTCCATTTGTGTGCCTTGTGCTTTCGGCCTTCGGATACCGCTCCGCTCTCTCCTCGCTCACTTTGTCCGGTCCAAAGAAGATGTTACCAAGGATGGCATTTATTATAAAAGGAGGGAACTCAGAACACGGATAAGTAATATGAAAGGGGAAGGTACGAAGAGACGAATAAGTATTGAATTAATAAACATGGTCGAACAGTTAAATCAGAACGGAGAGAAACACATCTCGCTACCATATCCACCCACACATGACGTACGCGCTCTCAGACATTTATCACCACTCACCGCTCTGCAACATCCCTCACCTCACCTCACCTCACCTCACCTCACCTCACCTCATCTCACCTCACCTCACCTCACCTTACCTCACACTCTCCACGACTTTCTCCTAACTGAAGTGTACGTATGCCGTGTGCACCCGTGTCCGTCTCCCACGCACGGGGACGTTACTGATAATGCCTAGTGGTGTTGATAGTGGTCGGCCGGATGGGTTGCGCCCGCTCCTCGATCGCCTGAGTCTCTCTTGGGCTGAGTCTCTTTCGTGCCGTATTTGCTGAGTACATCATAATATTCCTCCTCTCCTCCGTCGACGGCAGGGTTCCCCGGAGTGGTGCCTGCGCGGCCCTCCGCCTTCGTGCCGGAGGTCCTCTGTGTGGATTTCCCATGAGTCTGTGTAGCGGGGCTCGGCTGCAAGATATTTTATTTGTTGAGATTTGCGAGGCTGGTCAGTCACTGGGGCACATAGGCTGCTACACTGTACGGTGATGGGTCATTGGGTTATGGGCATTCAAAGAGGATAATTTACTCAGGTTGACTGCCCGAGGCTCTCTCTCAACTCGGTTGGGACCCCCATTAAACATATTTTAACCCTCGCCCATGTAGGGGGGGGGGGTTGGTGCAACCCCCCCCCCCCCTGAGGTTTTTCGGAAATAGTGCAAAAACGGCGGCGCGCAGCGCCGCCAAATTTTGGGTACCTTATGGGGCAAACCTTGCGCATCTTTTGATAAAAAAAAAAATTGACCGGGTCATGTCAGGTCACGGAGTTATGACGTCACAAAGGGAACAGCCTCCGGCCGGATTTTCACAAACTGAGTGCCAACGCCCGAGGTTTCCTGCCGGTGGTACGGACATCGGTTGATGGATCGTGATGAAACTTCCCATGCATGTTGGGGCAAGTATTGGCTATCATATGGTATAAGAAACTTGACCGGGTCAGGTCAGGTCACGGAGCTATGACGTCACAAGAGGAACAGCGTCCGGTACTATTTTTGAAAAGCGCCCGAACCACTATTTTGCTAATTCTTGTCACCTCGATGGGAATATGCAGCAATATTAGCTTCTATAGGGAGCAAATGGACCTCCCAAATCCAAAAATACAATCAGATTTCAAAAATTTAAATTTTGATTTTTCGAATTTCTGCCGCCGACTGTGACCTTGCCGACTTCCGGCGCTCCCAACGCGCCATGTTTAGAGCTAGGGAAACGAAATACATACCAAACGATAGAGAATTGATCAAGGAACACGATAGTGAAGGTTTTAAGTCGATATCTCCCACCGTTTTGCCGCAATCGCCACGGAAAGTTGAAAAAGTCTATTTTCCCGAAAAATTTGACCTTTGACCGGTCAAAAGTAGGTCAACTGTTGACCTAGGACCAAAAAATATACCACCAATCGCGAGATCTCGGCGAGAGCAATCCGTTGGTCTTTTCCGCTAAGCTCTACGACGCTCCGTTTTCAAACGCCAAGGGGGGGGGGTCGCACCAACCCCCCCCCCCCCCTGCATGGGCGAAGGTGGCAGATCGCCGTTTACGGGCGAGGGTTAAGGTGTGATATCCGAAAACACTTGACATCACGGCAACTGCACGGAGGCGGATAACTCCCACTGTATATAACACATTCATGCTTCCACACGATCATCCTTCACCCATGCGCTCATTCACGTCCCTTGCATACAGATAAAATGTCAGATTTCCAGTCTGATCCCTCCCTATTTTCCTAACTTCCCCAGTGGTGTACAGAAGCTCGTTAAATGTAAGCATACTAAATGTTTAAGTTTAAAGCCATGACATTGTCGAACAAGATCCTACTTGAAATGACTAATGCGCGCCGATGGCTACGTGGCTGCCAACGACATGGCCAGTGTCGGTTGGCAGCACTCACGTGTTCCGCACGCGTGGTATTTAATGTTACCTGGTCGGCCCCGGAACTCAAGCCGGTTCCCCGCGCCCTCATGGCGTTCCCCGCGCCCTCATGGCGTTCCCCGCGCCCTCATGGCGTCCCCCGCGCCCTCATGGCGTTCCCCGCGCCCTCATGGCGTTCCCCGCGCCCTCATGGCGTTCCCCGCGCCCTCATGGCGTTCCCCGCGCCCTCATGGCGTTCCCCGCGCCCTCATGGCGTCCCCAGCGCCCTCATGGCGTTCCCCGCGCCCTCATGGCGTCCCCAGCGCCCTCATGGCGTTCCCCCGCGCCCTCATGGCGTCCCCAGCGCCCTCATGGCGTTCCCCGCGCCCTCATGGCGTTCCCCCTCGCCCTCATGGCGTTCCCCGCGCCCTCATGGCGTTCCCTGCGCCCTCATGGCGTTCCCTGCGCCCTCATGGCGTTCCCCGCGCCCTCATGGCGTTCCCCGCGCCCTCATGGCGTTCCCCGCGCCCTCATGGCGTCCCCAGCGCCCTCATGGCGTTCCCCGCGCCCTCATGGCGTTCCCCCGCGCCCTCATGGACGGCGCCCTCATGGCGTTCCCCGCGCCCTCATGGCGTTCCCCGCGCCCTCATGGCGTCAACCGCCTCGGCCCCGGCGGGCGTGGAGGTGGACATCTCGACCCCGCTCCCCATCTTGGAGGTCAGGGCCGCAACCTCTCTGTCTTCGGCGAGGTCCTCCTCCTCGTCTTTGGACTCGCTGTCCTCGACTGGGGCCTCATCGGCGGGAAGGCTGTCGTCGTCGCTGTCTATGTCCTCTGCTTTGAGGCTGGCATCTGCGCCACCAGCTCCATAACCTAGATCTTGATCTCCTCCTTGGCCATCTTCATCATCTAGACCTCCTAGGGGCCCACGGCGAGGGTGAGGTCCTGGGCCCTCGCCGTCTACACTTCCCCCGAGTCCTGCAGCCAGGTGGTGATCTGAGCCTTGCTGTAGGGCCCCTCCTGCTCTGGCAAGTACTTCGTCATGTCCCAGTTCAGGAGCGGGTACCTGTCCTTCGACTTGTTCTCCCAGAAGCCCACGTGGAACCCCGGGTTGTAGTTCCTACCGCCCTTGGTCACCTGGGTTTCCCAGAAGGGGGTCTCGTAGGCCTTCTGGTCCGCCATCACGGCCTCGTCGACATGGAGCTGGGCCACCCAGAGGTTGCTGACGAAGTTGTCATAGGTCCTGTCGGGGACGGGCTTGATGCTCTTCGAGGCCAGAGCGGTGATCGGCGGCACGCAGCCCGGGATGTTTACCACGGGCAGGAGCCTGATCGGGCCCACGTTGTCGCTCAGCTTGGTCACCGTGCTGTTCATATAGAAGTTGAGGACCGCTGTCCTCCAGGGCTTGTCCAGGAACCTCGTGTTAAGTTCCATGACGATGCGCTCCTTGTTCTTCACTGCCGTCGCCAGTATCACGATCCACGTTCTGGCCTCGGCGCTGAGGGTCTTTGTGGCCTCCATGAACATTTGCCTGTACACATGCGAGTCCTTCATGCCGAACCCTATCATCTCAGCGGGGTCCACGTCCTTGAAGGACTCCACCCTGAACTGGGCCACCATCCTCTCCAGCTCCGCCATCTCCCTGAATGCCATCCTCTCCGACTTCTTCTTTACTGTCGTGTAGAACACCCTATTGAGCTCCTTCGACAACCTGCTTATCAGCGAGATCACCTTCTAATTAGCTCAAACGTTGTGTGTTCCGCCAAAACGGTCCATTTTCCATAAGTTTGATCCCAGTTTTGAACCTTGATTTGTCTAGCTTCCGCAGCGTACCCTCCGGCAGGCCGTAGTCATGGTGATACTCTATCTCCGTGGATGCTCCTCCTATTTCGAATTACCCCTCTTCTGATAGGTGGAAACTCATAAGCTGCCACCCCTTCCCACGAAAATGTAGCCTCAGGGCCAGCTGTCACGGCATCGTTGGCTCCGCCCACATTTCCATCCTCCATTCGAGTAGAGTCCTTCTGGCTGCGCGGATTGCTCTGTTGGTCCGCCCAATGTGCCTTACAGACTGGTTGGGGACTGCTTCTTGGATATATTCGGTGATCCTGTGAATTTGGATGAGAAACGGTGCAGATGTACCGCGCCGAGCGCCCTTTACTGTGGCACCGGGCTTACGGCGTTGGTGACCTCGATCGGCTGCTCTACATTTCACCGGAGTTTGGCTGAGAAAAGCGATATGTATCTTTTTTTCTTGTTACCCTTGTAATCAAAATTGGTGGTAGCGCGTGTCCTTGGATTGTTATCTTTCTTTGAGTAATGATGTGATTCTGTCGATCAGACGCTGCCCCCGAGAGGTTATAGGTTTTTTTCGGTTACTGCGTCGGTTGCACGCTTCCCAGACCCTTCTGGAATTTGGTGACCTTTTTTGCCGGGCTGGCGGTACTTCAGAACATCTTCTATGGTCCTTAAACAGGATTTTTTTCTCTCTTTGTACTTCCTCTGTTTGCGCCTTAGCCGCATTCCTGACGTCGGTCGCTGGGGAAGGGGAGAGGCGGAGCGGCGGTCCAGCTGCATATGGGTCACCGTATAATGGTGCTCCATGTCCCGGAATTCGGCGAAGTCCTTGATCAATTCCGAGCTGCCTGAAATAGCAATACTTTTCTTCTTTTAGCTCCCCCTCTCCCCCGATGCCCGCCCTGCCAGACGTGCCCTCCGTGCCGATGGTGATCGCAGGCCGACGCCGGCCGTCTGGTGGGGGGGGGGGGGGGGAGGGTGTGGGAGTCGAGAGATGACCCATTTCGCACGGCGGCCGGTGCCGAAAACAGCTGCGCCCTGCTTGCCCGGTGACGGTTCCTGGTGTTATGCTCCTGCCACTGCGTGCCTTCCAGGTGATCGCGTGTTTTTGAATGGCACGCGTGTCCGGGTCAACTGAAGCCGACGCCGGCCGTCTGGTGGGGTGCGGGTAGGGGCCGAAAGATGACCTCTGTCCCATGGCGAGCGTCGCCAAAGCAGGTGCGCTCTGGTGTTATGTTCCTGTCACTGCGTGCTTTCCAGGTGGCCCCGTGTTTTTGATGGCGCACATGTCCGGGTCGGTCCCTGCTTTCCTTTCAGAATGTTGTTCTGTTGAGTCCGGTCGGAATTTTCTCATGGTCGTCGGACGGTCATCGGTGGAATTGCCAGTTATCCCCGGCTGGCTCCGTATCCCCGTCCCCGGCTGAAATTGTTGGTCGGAGAGGAGCCGTCCTCGCTGCTAGTGTATATCTTGGTTTGGCCATCTTTGGGTTGATGGATGTCAGCTGCCGTGAGAGAGCCGGGCCTGGACAGATGCTGATCCTCTGTGCACTGTGTGCGCGTCGTGCGGCGCACGCAGGTGGCTGGGGTCGGCCGCCGGACGACTGATGATCCTGTTTATGAAAAGGGTCAGGCGCCAGACGGCATGGCCGGCCGCTCACGCTTCGGGGATTAGAGTGGGAGCAGTGGCCCGCTCCCCTTCCATGGCCTAAATAGTTGTGTCTTTGCAGCTGCCCTCCTTTGCGCCTGGCCCCGTCCCCGGCTGAAATTGTTGGTCGGAGAGGAGCCGTCCTCGCTGCTAGTGTATATCTTGGTTTGGCCATCTTTGGGTTGATGTGCCGCGGCCGGAAGCCGGTGCCCGCTTGGAAAATGAACGCTTCAGCGTTACATCTGGAACATGGGAAAAGGAGGATCTGACGCAGATAATTGCCTGCAGCTTGTAACTTTCCCAGTTGGAGCCGCACCGGTCAAATGTCGCCGGTTGCTGGTTGGCTGCCCAACATATTACTTAGTACCCTGTAACGTCTCAGCTTGCATTTGATGCCGGTTTTGGCCAGACTGCCGACTCGACGGACTCGCGCCCAACGACACCCGAGCACACATTTCACATCGCGTACGGGTGCGCCGCCTGCGCAGCCTGGCGGCCGCTGTGCGGGGTCAGTACAGGTACCCACACACTTCTAATAATTACACTCACGCTAAGTCATCATTTGCTGGCGACTGGCATCGAGCTCTGCTTGGCTGGCTGCAGCAACTGAACGTAGGGAGGGGTTCGGAGCTGAGGAGCTTGCTCCAGCAGCCGGAACGCATCCTCGTTGAGACCTTCTAAAAGGCCGGTCCGCGCCGCCAGCTGGTCGTCCAGGAAATATATCTGCATGAATTTTGCCTGTGCTCCGTCGGCCGGGAGGAGGCTGCCGATGAAGTGGCAGACGTTGTCCTGGATGGTGAAGTTGGGATTCCATCCCGGCTGACGCATTTCCCCTCATCCCGTGCACCAGCCGACAATTCTGAGCGAGGTCGATTGAGCAAACCTTGGTTTTGCCTACTGCAACTGGTGAGCTCCATTTCGGGCACAGGCTGGCGTGTGACACACCTCTGAAGCTATTTGTATGTGTTATCATTTTGTTTATTTTATCGTTACTGCGGTTGGGATTGAGAACGATGGCGTGACGTGTCGAGTATACTGCCGAGTCAACGTTTGCCGAGTTCGTTGCTACCCAGGACGTCGGTCCTTCTCTCCCCTACCATTCAGTCCCAAAACAGACTGTACAAGTTTTTGAAGTAATTATTTACACACGTACATGGCGGTTAACACTGGCCAATACCTACTGGCCATAGGCGATTTACAAGGTCCAAATAAGGGCTGCACCCTTGAACTTACATGTTTGATGTTTGTGAGGACGATACACTCAACCACAAGTCACACGCTCGCAGGGCAGATCGCACAAAACGTGACAGAACAGAAGGGAACAGAACTCAGAACGAGGTAGTAGACGGTCCCGCGGACTCAACTTGCAAAACGGTCCTTCGGCTCATCGACCTGCCACTATTGATATGTGGAGGAGAGTATGATTGTTTCTCTCGATTGGATCCTTACTACTGTTCATTCGTTTGCACCTTTTTGTTTTTAAGATTTTTGGTCTGATTTTTATGTACACGAGTTTGTTTCTCACCATTTCTGACGTGCTTGTGAACCCGTTGCCATTTTTTTGTTTGCATTTTGATTTTCTGTGTTTTATCTTTTCCACTGAACGTCAAGCATCTTTTGGCGTTTTGCTTTGTCGCCAGTTGTTTCGTCTGTCCCGTTCTCACGCCCGCGCCGAGTCCCCTTTGCTTGTTTGTGTGCGGCCTCCTCCGCATTCCACTGACCCAGACAACCCCTTGCCGCTGGCAGGTGGATGACGGCCAGTGACTCCCTAGTGAGTGTCAGAACATGGTCAGGGTGTATTGTAGGAGTGGAGACTTGGTCGATATCCCCCCTTCATCATCTACTTTACTCTACTTCACTGGTGGTTGACTGGGACGTCTCCCTTGTGCCGTTAACCCGTCTGCCACCCGGGTCACTGTCATTTTATATGTGCAACTTCTGTGGGGCCGTTTACTCGAGTGGTTCGGTGGTGAATGCTCGCCGTTTGGTAGCCACGCGGTGGGTAGCGTGCTGATGGGTATACTACTCTGATGAGCACAAAAACACCTAGCCAACTAAAGTTAACTGGCAGAACTAAACTACCGACATAAAAATGTTTCTGCTCTTTCATTCCTCCTTCTCGTATACCTCCATGAAAAGTTGATATCGATTTAGCAGTGCCCAGGGACCGTACTTTCAGACCAAGCTAGCAGCGGTGATTCGTCGGAGGGGCCTCGGAGCAGCGCACTCAGCAGCGACCTGGCACCGAACACGAGACACCGGTTAGCGGCTCGTGATGTTGACGGAGCAAGGTAGCTCGCTTCGATGACGTGATCGGTCGTCATCTCCTTCCTTGGTGGATTGAGGGGGCGTTGCGTCCATTCGTCGCCGGCTGGTCCCCTAATACAGCCGGCGGTACCCGTTTCCCCGCTGGCGTTGGCTGGTAGGGCATTCGAAGGCTCGGTGTCCCGAGCGGTGGCAGTTGAAGCACAGGTTCAGGGTCAAGTCCCTCTCCCGCCTGGCCTGGTTGTCGTAGCCGCCGAACCTCCTGCCGTTCTGGGGCTCGGCGCGCCGCCATTCCCGTGCGGTGGTTGGACCGTTCTCGAACCGGGCTTGCCTTGGGAGGGGCAGTTGTTCCCGGTATTGAGGCCTGGCATCAGAGGAGTTACCGTTGGGACGGGGCATCGCTCGATTAGGGTAGCATTTTCGGCGCGCACCCCCCTGTTCGTCTTCGTCTCCCTCATATTCGTCTTCTGATCTTTCAGTTGCACCAGCGGACCCGGGTTTTTGTTTCTTTGTCCTAGTAGCTTCTGATCCCTTTTCTTTCTTCTCCTTTTGTTCTTCCTCTCGCATCTCCAGTGCGGCTACAATTTTCCCGACCAGTCCGGTTGTAAGCTCGGAAGATCCTCTCATGTAACAGCTCAGGACTTCCTCTTCCCGGTGGCTAGCTTCCACTACTTATTCAGCTGCTGTTTTGACGGCATCATCGAATGTCTTGCATTTTCTTCTCCATACCACCTGACGAAGGCTGTTCCTTGATCCCCTGACAAACTTTGTTCTTCTCATGAAGTCTAGGAGATTTTTCCTTGTCTCCTGGGCGGTTTCGGCTGCCAGCCCCTGTTCCGGGGTCCTAGATCCCACTCCATCTTTTATTCCCAATGGTTCAGAGCCAAGAGCTCTCAGCGACAGCATACGCACCGATTGTGCCCATTCTTGGACAGTTTTTGATCCTTGGGTGCTCGTGTTGATCAGGAATTGATGCCACTGCTCCTTCCCTGCTGTCTCGAAACGATCCTTTAGCGCTTCCTGAAGGCTGAAGCCCCTGCCAGAGGTGATTGTTTCCGACACAACCGCGCTATGCCAGTAACAATGTTCGTGACAGAGTTTTTAGAGAAGCTTTTATTGTAAAGGACCGAAATCAAACCACTTGCCAATAAATATAGAAATAGATTGAGAGGAAAAACGAATATCGAGTCAATACCGGTGCGTCGGGGCGGCAGGACACCTTCGTCGTGGGTGCACCGCAGACGCACCTCTTCGCAGTACGGCCACGAGCACAGGGACTGAGGCACTACAAGGTGCCTCTTTCGGGCCCCGTCAATGTACTGTCACGAGCACAGGGACTGAGGCGGCATGATGCCGGCCTCCTTCTTGGCGGTTATGACTTCTTGGTTGTTGGAGTGGTGTGCTTCCTGCCTGGCTCCGAATACGTGATATGCTGGCCGCGAATACGTGAGTTGAGCAAATGCGTCATGAACCTTTATGTTGAGCGGATAATATAATCCACTCTTGATACGCATTTATTCGTCCACGTGTTCGGGGCCATCGTCTCCAGATGCGCACCCACTCTGTCACCCCAGTGAATAGGCGACTTATGCGTCCACTCCCTCGTCACGTCTCGTTCCCACCGCGTCGTCCGTCGTCTGCTCTCCTTAGTAAATTCCCAATCCCCGGTCATCGTCCCCAACCCTCGTCCCAACACACACATTCCCTCCCCCCCCCCCCCCCCAGTCCTCCTCCACAGGTGGGCATTCTGATCTGGCCGGAGACCCAAACAATTAAAACCAAGAAAGACCTATAAAAAGTTTCAAAATAACTACTAAGATCAAGGCTTGAGGTTACAATTACCGAGGATAATCCAAATATTTACATATTTCATTATGCCTCTGCTAGAGGGCCTTGCCTCTGCTTTGATGTGAAACCCAAGATATCTATAAGTGAAACCCACAGGGTATATGTGAAACCTGTGCACTGTATTGCCTAGGTCCACAAACAAGAGAAGAAAATAAACAACATATTCTACGAAGCATACCCGATTTAACAGCGGAATCTCGACCAATCAAAACACTCTGTTGTTTTGCTGACGCTGCTTGCTTAGCAAACATTTGCAAGAGATGCCGAAATAATTCCAGGAGCATGGTGAAACTGGATCCTACCGCCTTGATTCTACGCCATGGCGTAGAATGGAAATCTACACCATGCCCAAATTACCCCACTTGGTGAAACTGGGCCCGGGTGGGGTGGGAGGCGAGGCCCGCCTCCGGCGAACTCCCGCCGCAGGGCGTCGGCCCTCCTGCGTTGCACCAGGCGCTGTTTCTGATTTTTTGGTGGTGCGGCATCCAGCTCCGCTTGGGCCACCTTCCAGAAGGCGTGGCTCTCTGGCCGCAGCCCTCGCCTGATCGCCACCAGCAGGCTCTGAAAACAACACAATAGCACAATATTGGGATGATGTCGATGCTGATTGGTGTCGTGGTTTTCTTCCTGTTTGTCTGATTCCGGTTGTGATGCTTTCAACTAATCTTCATGTAGCTTTCGTTCAAGTTCATTGCCGCCGCGTAACGACTCTCACGCTCGCCCGTCAGTTTGTCGGCAGATCAATTAGCAGTTCAGATCGCAATTCTCTCCTCCCTACGGTATAAGGGAGGAGAGATGACAGTGGGAGCACGACACAATCGGTCGATACGATCATCAAACACATGGGTATACGAGACACACACACATACACACACAGAAATCATCTTCGCAAAAGGGAACAAGACGCTAGTGGCTACGAAATGAATTCTTTTAACCACATGAAGAGCACGCAAAATGATGCTGCCGGCGGAAATTTTACAAGCAGGTGAACATTTACTGAGATACTTAGATCAATTGACAGATTCAGACTTTTATGTTAATTTGCAAAATACAAGAAGATCAAAGCATTTGATAGGCCGGAAAATATAAGGCCGCCGAATGACCGGCGACGCCCTGCCGGACTTACATGGTTGTTCGTCGGGTGCCGGGGGAGTTGGCGATTAGCCGGAGGCCGAGCGGCGGCGCACCGGGCTAGCGAACGTCCTCACCGAGTGTCACTCACTGACCGAGTCCCACAGAGACCAGAGTGTAAGCGTCCGCGCTCGCGTCGTCGCTGCTTTTATAGGGTGTAGCGAAGCGCATCGATTGGAATCGATCGGCGATCGGCCAACACGGCTCGGAGATAAAGCGCGAGACAGAGCGACGTGTTACATTAGAAACAAACTTGACTCAATCCAAAACCCACTCAATCCACCCACACCCTCGTCCGCTCATGGCACGGCTGGGTGTACCCAGCCGCCCGTCTGCCGTCTCCGCCGTCCCGTCTTCTCTGCTCCTCCAGCAGCGAGGCTGGCTGGGCGCCGACCGCCCTGGCGGCAAGGGAAGGGGTGAACACTTACATGGTTGGGCATCCTCCACTAACAGCACAAACAGTCGAAGCAAGGCTCAGACAAGACCAGAGTGGAAACAACTATGGGAAAATTGTGTGTGCTCTGAATGATTGTTGCTTCGTTGTCTAGCAATTAGGCAGTGCCCTACGTTTACCTTTTTCGATTATGTGCCTCAGTGCTCTGATCCCAGTTCAGCCCAACTCCGGTCAACCACGTACTCGCTCCGCTCAGAAAGATAATCTCCAACACCCAGTTATTATTTACAAGTAGACATGATGATTCACACTGACCATGGCTATATACAATGCCCCAATAAGGGCCGCACCCTTCTACTTACATGATTGGGTATGGGTATGATGGACGCACACGTCGCGCACGGGCAGTCCAAGACTCCAACGTAGCTCCCGATTGGAGAGCGAAGAGAGAGCCGAGATCACTGCGGGACTCAGCTTATATACCGCGCCTCCGGCGGTTGTTACGCTCGCTTCCGGAGGAGTCGGGGAATCTGCCCCTATAGTATTAACGTCCGTGCTACTTCCCTGAACGTTGTCCTCGGAAGAGATGGGAGCCAGGGTGTACCCAGGGTGATTCCCTGAGAGGAACTGGTCCTCTTTGAATGGAAGATTAGCAAGTTCTTCACCATGAATTGCATGAATGGTGCTCCTACGCATGAACCTGGCATTAATCTCCTCATGGTGGGCTGCGAGATCAACCGCTTCCTGAAAGTCAGTTACTCGATTTTCAAAGATGGGCCGGCTTAGCAACGGTGGAAGCCCAGCAGTGAACTGCTCTAGTGCTATACGATTGAACAGAGAATGTTGCAGGTTTTTCTGCTCTGGGATACCAACGTCACTTGACAACTCGGGGTAAGCAAGTCGAGCCAGCCGACCTACTTGAAGAGCGAACTCCCTGACTGGGGTATTTCTCCCCCATTCTGGCTTGCTGCAACTGTTTTAGCAGCTGTGTTGGTTCAACCTTCCCCCCCCCCCAAATTGGGTCAGCATGGCTCGTTTTAGATTTGCCCAGGTTTGTTCAGTAGGACCCCTAGTTGACATGAAACTGCGGAGGAATTCTGTTGCACGCGAGGTCATACGTAATGGGAGAACTCGCAAGATTTCTCTGTCGGAAGCTCCGATTATCTCCTTGAGTAGATCTACCCTTTCAACCCATTCTGTTATAGCGTCGCCGTTGTAATCTCCCTTGAATGTACCCAATTGTCGCAGAAGAAAGTTTTCAATGTTTGCAAAACGACCTTCACCTAACTGGAGTGCACGTATCCCATCGCCAACCATGTCCACTTCCTCCCGCATACGGGACTGACCTGAAAGCACCGGTGGCGCTGGTGGCAGTGGTCGGCCGGATGGCTTTTCTTTGGTGCTCCCCCCTGGGGCGTCCGTGTTGTTGGGATCCTCGTAGTATTCATATTTATCGTCGTCCACGAGGGTGTTGTCGCTGGACCTATGGATACACGCATCTCGGGTAATATCGATAAATGTGCGTTAGGTTTCCTCGCCCGTCCTGGCCCAGATTTAGACGGGAAGGCCAATGGTGGTATCTGTCACAGTTTTCCCAAAACGGCCTGCAGGCCGTTTTGGGTGGAGAGCGCACCCCCTTAGAACCGCTCCGGCAGACTCCCCTGGGCACCCTTTCCCTAATGCGATCGCTTCACCGGAGTCTGCCGGCCCTGTGACAAATACCCCAGACTCACGGAGAAAACCACCCTCACACACACAATTTTCCCATACAACAGTGGGTTTTTCTCTTCCTTTTTATGGCGCTGCCGAGGGCGCCAGCGTCGCTACCTTGGCTTTGCTGTAGCCGCCGGTAGGTGGTGTGCGTGGCGCGTCTCGTGCGTGGTGTGTGTGGGGTGTTCTCCCCCAGCTCCTCCGTATGGTCGGTACCCGGTTCTTTGTACCCGGTACGGCTTTGGCTTCCGTACCTGGTACCACCGACCCGATGTGGAACCGGCACAGATGACCCATATGCCTCCTCCCCTCCGGTGATGCGCGGACTGGCCGCAGATAGTGGGAGCCGGCGGTGATCCATCCATCAGCGAGACAATTGGGCCGAGGAACGCACCGCGGGAGTCGACACGCGACCTGTTCCAGGCGACTGGCTGCCTTCGCGCTGACAGCTGGCACGCGGAACTGTGCGTTTTCTCGTGGCACCGTCGTTCCGCATGAGGCGTCTCCCGCGGCGCTCTTGCTATTTGTGGCATCAGCGTCCCGCTTTCCCGGCCATCCGACCGGTCGGGAATTCTCCCTGGCCGGCCGGCCGGCCCCGGGGCAGCTCCGTCTCGGTGTGCGTGTCGGCTCCCTGGCTGGCGTGGCATGACGCGATGGATGTGAAGGTGTTCCATATATATTCCCGAACGGGAACGTCTCTCTCCTTCTTGATGGATTGTAATTTGCTTAGTAGGTTGGTCGGATCCGCTATGCCGCCACACTGCCTTAGCAGAGCTGACTTTACATGTTTCCAAGTGAGTTCGGGCGCACTTAAATTTTGCAGAAGCTCCATTAGCTTCGTTGCATACCCGCCGGTAGGTGGCGTGCGTGGGGTGCCTCTGTCCCGGCTCCTCTGTATTGGCGGTACTTGGTACTCGGCACTCGGGTCGGGCTTTGGTTTACGTGCTTCATGCTTGGTACTTGGACATCTTGGTACATACTTGGACAGGAAGATCTCTTGCCAGAAGCCGCTAGGTCGTGCCACCCTTGGCCAATGGCCAGGGATCATTACAACAGTATCACATTCACATCCCACACCTTTCCTCGAGCCGGGATTACGAACATCGTAAGTGAGTCCGTTGTAATGGTAGCCCGGTTCCCATTTGTTGGGTGGCTTTGAGGCAGTGCTGGGTTCGTTGACTGGCCGATAAAGGAAGGCAAAGTCCCCTAACTCATAGGATTTTTCTCAGGCGGGTCGGTTGTACAACGCCCGTTAGTGTAACCGAGAAGCTTTTTGGTTGTCGATTGTCTGAGCAATCGCATCAAACTGCCTCTCTCTCAGTTGCGTGACCTGACGTTCGCAGAATGTACACGCTGTTAATGGCCGTCTGCACCCAAATCGTGTTATCGTTCACATCATGATCGATAACAAGACGTGAGCAAACGACGAGTGTGTCTATACCTAGGACGGTATGTTTGGATTGAAAGTTGCTATTGGGGAGGGTGGGAGGAGGTTATTTTCCACAGCCTGTCGCTTGGTTTCCACCCTTCTGCACAGTCCGCCGCCTCTGAGCTCGCGTCTTGGACTGCCCGACCTGTTTTGCGGCAGATCCCTCCCTCCCCGTGTGTAGTGTGTACTGTGTGTGCCTTATCTCGCCTCGGCCGCGGCCCGGCTCCCTCCCCGCCCCTGGACCCGGGCCGTCAACCGCGCGCCACGACTCGGGTCTCCTCCCACCCCTCTGCCCCTCCCTCCCTCCTCGTGCTGGCCATCCTCCGCTCACTCTATTCGAGCCCCAAATCGAGCTAGTAACGGGTCAATTGCTCAGGAACCTGCAACCCTTTGATTGGTTTCCTCTGGCTCCAGGTTGGCGGCTGGTGGACTTAATCGTGTGTGAAAATAAGTTTTATCCTACCTACTTGTTTGGATGTGTGGCTCTGAAATCCGATTACTCTCTCAGCACCAGTCCGACTCTCCATCGCCTCAGACTCCGCTCACCACAGCCCCAGAGACAGCGTTTACACATAGAGGTGTTATTATTGAGGATAGGGAAAACACAGATCCACACTCACTACTGATCTCATACTCTCCTCTCCACTACTCTCCTCTAATCCCAACCAGCGCGCCATAGCCAGCGCGGCTGGTTGAGCCCGTGTACTTACATCTCAAGCACTATCTCTGACACTGTGCACGCCACACCCAATCACTGCGAGCGCCCAGCGGCCGACGGGGTCTCGGCCGACCGGTCGACTGCGGTCTTGAAGGCAGGCTGGAGCAGACTGGAGACTAGAACTCGAACTGAACTGACTTGAACCGCCGAGCACACGCTTTATATACGGCGGCGCCACGGCCAGCCTCGCCCCCTCCCCAGTTCGCCGTCGGGAGGAGGCCCACGTGACACCACCGTCGAGCTGAGCTGGTCCAGGGCGGGGTCGCCTCAGGCCCTCGGCACCCCCGCCCCGTACGTCCCCACCCCGGGCGCTCCTCGTCGGCCGTGACTCGCCCCACCGCGCGGGCTGGCTGCACCGCTGCCCCGGGCGCCGTCGCCGGGCTGCCGTGCCCTTGGTCCACTTTGCCAGGGTCGGCTGGTCCAGAGTCAGCCCTGGCGAGGTGCGCCTGGGCCGCCTCGGGCGTCGCTGTCAGGCCGACGGGACCTTGGCCGAGCATTCCGAGTGCTGGCGGCCCGGCTGCTCGGAGTGGCGATGTGAGGGCTGGCCGGTATCTCCAGTTTTCCACACGTGCCTGAGGGCGGGCAGGGGCTTTCCCTCCCCTCAATCATTTTGCTCCCATACAACACGCACATTACACTCACTGCATAACATAATATATCCCGTGCCGTCTGCTCCCAGAGACGCATTGCGGAACTGTGTTACCAGTAGCTGCGTCTGCTCGTAGGCCCGAGCCGTTGCCTGTAGATCCTGAAGCGAGAAGTTGTCGGCTTTTGTCCCATCAATCCATGGCTGGATGGCTGGGCCAACCTTGGACACTCCCCACAGCTCTGTGGGCAGAGGGGAAATGAGCTGGCCTCCGCACGGCGACAGCCCGCTCGTGAGCGCGTGAGTGTGGAGCTTCCTGCGACAGCGTGGTGTTTCGGCTGTTACGTAACTCTTTGTGTCAGGATCGTGGCCCACGACCGAAAGGGGGTGGTTGTATGGATGGCGGCGGTGATGTAACACCGTGGTGGTGTCATACATATACTCATGGATCCTCGTAGTACAACGTGTCATATTTGTCGGCGTTCACAGAGGTGTTGTCGCTGGACCTTGACGGACCTGGACGAAAGGGATAGTAAAAGAAACATAATGTTATTCACTAGAGTCAACTTACATTCTTTAGACATTTCACCCCACGGGATCTTTTGCTGGCGTCGAGCTCAGCTTCGCTGGCAGTAGCGACTGAACGAAGGCGTTGCAGGGCACTTGGTCCATCAGCCGGAAGTCATGCCCGTTGAGGCCTTCAAAAAGGGCAGTCCGCGCCGCCAGCCGATCGTCCAGGATACCGTAAAACGGGGCGACTTTGGACAGTTTTGAGACTTATCGGTGAATATCTTGAAAACTACTGTAGATAGAAATGTGAAACATGGACTATTTTGTGGGCTGAGTCTGGCCTTATCGATCCATGGTATCAACAAAAAATTAGGTATAGCCATTTCCCTATTTTTAAAAAAAATGTCTGGTGTTCAAAGTCACCAAGCAATGGGGTGACTTTGAACAGTCTGTGTTTTTCATCATTTATCTCATTAGGTGTGCAATTCCTCGTGCCGGTTGAGGTGGCTTTGAACACCCTGATGCTTTTAAAAAAAGAGGTCAAAAACAATTTACACCTGCAAAAGTCCTTCTGGGGGTAGTAGTCAAAACAAGGCGAGCTCATCAAGCAAAAAACACAACTTCTTGTAACAGCCTCTGCTGATGAATCAAACACCATATTCACAGAAATTAGCACACAGGCAGTGAGTAAAAAGAAGCATCTTTCATGGCAAACACCTTACTTACTCACCTTAACACTTGCATAGGCACTGTGGAGCAACACTCACAGGATATGAAATCACTCGATTCAACTCAACTCAAGTGTAATGCATGCACTCGACTAGGTCTGTGCATGAAATACACCTGAGAACACCTGAGTGCAGAGTATCCTTGGACACAGTTAACACTTGACACCCGACTGAACACCTTAATACTAACACTTAACACTAGGTACACCTGCTAGCATCAGAACACGTCAGTCATGAGTTTACCCCAGCATCAGTTTGTATGATGAGAGCTCCTCACTCTTGAAGTGGAGCCTGCCCCTCCTGTCCATGTCAGGCTGGCTTAGCCTGCACACCAGCTGGTCGATCTCTGTTACACCCCTATCTTGCTTCTCTGGCCAATGTATGTATGCAGTGTATTTCGGTAGGGTTACTTTGAACAACAAGTCTTTTGAACAACAAGCCAGGCATGCATGTCACCGGGGCTACATTGAACATGTTCAAAGTCACCCCAGCGAAGTTCCAAAAATGTCATGCTTTTACAAATCCCTTCACAGCATTGGCCATGCTCAAGCAAGCTAAAAAATTATGATGGGGCAATATAGGCCAACCATCGAGGATGGCAAAAATATGTCATTCCGTTCCATGACCATAATGACTAGCCCATGCCATATGGAAGTTTACGGGTATATCTCAAAAAGCTAAAAACATTGAGTTAGTTTTTGATTTTTTTCTCCTGTGTGCTAAGGTATATATCTTCCAATATGTCATGTACATTTTCAAAAATGTGCATTCTTATCTGTAAAAAACATGGCTGCATTTATAATTCACATTTTTAAGATATTTGTGATTCCCTCCAAGAAGTGAACGGCGTTCAAAGTCACCCGGAAGTTCAAAGCCACCCCAGTTTACGGTACTAGTATATCTGCATGAATTTTGACTGTTCTCCGTCGGCCGGGAGGAGGCTGCCTATAAAGTGGCAGACGTTGCCCTGGATGGTGAAGTTGTGATTCCATTCCGGCTGACGCATCTGCGTAATGTACCGTCCACGCACCCAAATCAAACGCTCGTCTCCATTCGGTTTGTCGCGCGCGCTCAGGACATTGATACAGAACCCGTTTAAGGGTGGGACCCGAAACGGGCCCCTTGTGAAACCGCTCGCCACCTCACACTGGATAGCCGCCGACACCCCTTCCACTCGCAGCGCGGCCGAACGATTATTGTCTGTAAATCGTCCAGCCTCCGGACCGCTGTAGCCTATGTCGGCGCCCTCGCGGAAACGTCTGACCGCAATGTCACCAGTATGTGGGTGAATCTCTGGGTATATTCAAAAGGCTTCTGTAACGTGGCCTCGAGATTCTCGATGGGGCGAAGCTGACTCGGCGCTGAAGAGCCTCCCGGAGCTCTCTCCCTAGCTGACGCAAAAAGAACGGCTCTCTGTTATGACCATGGCTCTCTCCTAAATGCAGTGCAGGGACGCCTTCAACCACATTGCCCATTCCAGCAGTTCCCCGTATACCGGACTGACCTGGGGCTCCAGACGAATCCACAGGAGCTTCCGGCTGCGGGCGTTCTGTTGGGAGGGTGTAATAATTTTCCGAGTACATATTGGTCCCGGTGGTGCCTCCCGCTTCCAGTTCCTGGGTTTTCGGTTCGGACATCACGCTGAAAGCCATGTCCGAACAGAACAGAGCACATCAGAACAGCGCGCTACGCGCTGTTCTGATACGCGCTACGCGCTGATGGCGTAGAGGTACGGCCGTTTCTCGCCAACCTGGCGAGTTACAGAGCCCGTTGCGTCCAGGTGGAGGGGTGCGGGGTCCTGACTGTACCGCAGAAGGAAATGCCCACGGTACATGTGCACCATCAGAGGAACTTTTCCGATCAGATGGATCCCTCCTCTCAGAGTCTGGCTCGTCAAATCTTCAGATCGAGAAGTCTCCCTGGCGGATGACAGGTCTTCAGCCCAGTCTGCCGGATATCGTTCCGCAACACGACGCTCGTATGCTGCTTGTCGAAGCACATGTGCAGGAGCTGCTTGGGTGATGTTACCGTCCACGAGCTCTCAGGCGCCTCTTGCAGCATCTCTTGCCTGGTGAGATACGTGCCACGCAGCTCCACACGGGCGACTGTGCATTAACGCACTTGTGCTCTAATCACCCATCTCGTGCGTTAAAACCATTTATGAACGGGAAACCGTAACCGTATATTAAGTATAAATAACATAGCCATGTATGAAAATTGCTTCAACTCAATTGATCACGTACACTTACTTTAACTTCAGCATCTAATGCACTGCACCCTTACATCTGACCACTTGGTTGGTCAATGTTGCAACATGTGCTGTTTGGCCGTAAGCATTGCAATATTAAACCACCAAGCGGACCACTTATCCTGGCGCACACATATGCGTTCTTATAACAATATGCCTCTTAAATGCACTTAAGTGAGAGAATCAATGTCTATATACGGTCCAGACCTTCCACCTGATCATATATCCGTCCTCATGCATATATACATTTGGAAGCTATATCATGGCTCCGGGGTGCGGATTGACTTGAACTGAAGCTATCCTTACTTTAACTCTCCCAACTCAGTTTCATCAGGGACTATAACGGTCAGAGGGTCTTCTCTCCCGCTGTGACCTCCTGGGCCACACAGCTCTGGCCCGGGTCGGCCGTGCCGACGCCCCCTCTCCTGAGGAACCTGTGGAGTCAGTGTCCACCTGGGACTCGGCGTCCGAGGAAGACGAAAAGTCCTCTCGGAGCTGCGGCTCCTCCACCGCCTCCAGCACCGTGGTGATGCCGCTGCTGGCGTCTCCAGCAGCGGTCCCTAACACCGACCGACGCATGGTCAGGTGCCGACCTGGAAAGAAACTGTCCTCCTTCGAGGCTGCCCCGTCAGTTTCCCCTTCATCTCCCGGCTTTCCTAATTGCCTACGGAGGGTCTCTGAGGCCTGAACGGGTCGGTTTGTCCCGAGAACCTGTCCGGCCTTCCCATCAGCCCGATATACGTGAGACTGCGGTCAGCCTTCAGTATCTATACGAGACAGCGTTTAAAGGTAGCGTTTGTTTGAATATCCGAGTAATGTACGTTTGCCGAGTTGGGTGCCGTCCAATTCGCCGCGCCTTCTCTTCCCCTCCATTCAGTCCCACAACAGGCTGTACACGTTTTCGAAGTAATTTTTATACACATAGGTACGAGTATGATATTTACACGGGCCAGCAATCGGCTGGGGCCTCACCATCGTACTTACATCCAGTCAGTGGCTGACGGCTGTGTCGCGCTCAAAGACCAGTACGTCTCGCCAACGCCTTGTCTCCCCAGAGTGGTGTGAATACTGATCGGTGCGACGAGAGTAAGTGGTTCACCACAGCGGGACTGAGCTTATGTACCGCGCCTCCGGCTGATAGCAGTGCCTCGGGCGTGGCACACGAACTCTAATCCCGCAGGACATATTACCCATAACATGACAAAACAGCATAGAGTAGATCAGAACAGCGTGGTACAGATGATGGCGTACAGATAAGACCGTTTCTCGCCAACCTGGCGAGTTACAGAGCCGGCTGCGTCCAGGTGGAGGGGTGCGGGGTCCTGACTGTACCGCAGAAGGAAATGCCCACGGTACATGTGTACCGTCAGAGGAACTTTTCCAATAAGATGGATCCCTCCTCTCAGAGTCTGGCTCGTCATATCTTCAGATCGAGAAGTCTCCCTGGCGGATGACAGGTCTTCAGCCCAGTCTGCCGGATATCGATCCGCAACGCGACGCTCGTATGCTGCTTGTCGAAGCACATGTGCAGAAGGTGCCTGGGTGATGTTACCGTCCACCAGCTCGCTCTCAGGCGTCTCTTGCAGCATCTCTTGCCTGGTGAGATACGTGCCACGCAGCTCCACACGGGCGGCTGTGCATTAACGCACTTGTGCTCTAATCACGACACCCATCTCGTACTGGAACACACAACATCTCGAGAACAATACGTAGTCGTACATTGGGGCAAATACATTGTCATCCTTTTACAAATACGTCGTTATGATATATTATAATTGTGATATCATAAATTGTGGTATATAATTGATGTATTATATAGCCGCTGGGCGACAGCGGCGGCCGGCGCTAACAACCACGAACACTGCAAGATCAAATACATAGTAACACTATCCTCTCCTACAAAAAATTCGTCCCGAAAGGAAAGTACAGCATAGCGAACACACTAAGATCAGCCTATTCCGCCACAGCCGCCCTCAGTACCAACCAGGTAGGGAACTTGTTGACAGCTGCGACCTTCCTGTATCCCTCCGGGCTGAGGTGAATGCCGTCCTTGGCGAACCAAGGCCGGCAGTCCTCCGTCACCAGATGCCGCGACTTTTTCCCCATCTTCTTGGTGAGGGCTTTGCCAAGACTTGCGAATTCCTCATCTGTCGTAGCCTCCTTCACCTTCCTGTCCATTTGATAAGACGCGGTGTGCTCCCACGGCAGGGTCGCGTCGTAAGCGATCCTCGGTAAAGGCCCAAGAACCATAACGGTGTGAGATGTCGCACTTACCATCTGTCATACATCGGGGCATGTATGTTGTCATACATAGTAGTACAGTAATACATAGTCATACATATGGGTAAATACAGTTCACGGTGATTGCACGCGCGCCTCCACGGTGATGTGCGCACCTCCACGGCGATGTGCGCGGCGTACCATCCTCCACAGCATTTGCGGGTGTACGCGCCTCCACGTCGACTTGCGCGGCGCTCGCCTCCACGGCGATGCGTGCGCCTCCGCGCGTTGACGACCCCTCCTCCTTGTGGAGTGCAGCAGCTGCGTTGAGTTTCATCTGCCTCGGTGGCCGAATTACTCTGCCAACAGACTAACCACAGGTCTAAACAAGATGCACACACATGGTTCATACACGTACATTTTCATCCATTTACCGTTGCTGGGAATTAGAAGTATAGGGCATGCGCCCGCTGTTAAAATGAAAAAGGATCGAGTGTTAAAGATGCATAGATCGTCACGGGTCGTGATGGTGTGGGCATAAGCCTCGGGGATTAACTGCGGCAATTTTTTATGCTTTTGTATCGTTCCTCGTCTTTCTATTGCTCAAGCCGCCATTCCTCAACGCAACGGGACCAGAGACCCATTTTCAGCACCGCACAAACAGACTCCTTTGGGGCATCCAAGTTAAATGTCCGCCACCAATCCACAGTGATGCAAATGGGGTTCACGAGTGGCCATAAATACGAAAAAGGCCCAAAATTCAAGTTCACTTAATCGAATAAATCGTAATATGGTCAGTCAGGCAAATGTTTGGGGTGTCTGAAAAAGTATGATTTTAATGTTTTGCCAAAACCGGCCTCGTGTAGGATTGTCAGAAGTCGAGACATTTTCGATGTCGTAAAATGACTGTCAGGTACTTGAAATTCAAGTGCCGCTAGCGTGCGTTCATGTCATACAAACTGCAAAAATTATACATGAAAATGATCCCCGGAACCTGCTTCTTCTAATGCCACGTCATAAAAAGCCGTATCTATTTTGGTTTGGCGGTGAGCTAACTATTTGTAATCATGTTGCAACCGCAGTTTTTTACCAAAAATATTTGCTTTCAATTCACCTACAGCACTTCACACAGTGTGTGCTCGTTGGTGCACCATATCATAGCATTCCCTAATCA
Organism: Amphibalanus amphitrite; assembly: GCF_019059575.1. Lineage (NCBI taxonomy): Eukaryota > Metazoa > Arthropoda > Thecostraca > Balanomorpha > Balanidae > Amphibalanus > Amphibalanus amphitrite. Next base: position 114,767 of record NW_024882407.1, on the reverse strand, counting down.
TTTCTGAGTCGCATCGTGAAAGAATTAAGGCACTAGCACAGGGCTGACCGGCGCTACAGAAGTTTTCATCCGGCATGGTCGGGTGCCGCGGCGCAGCGGGCGGCCCGGGCGGCCGGGCCGCCGCGCCGCCCGGACGCCGCGCGGCGGCACTCACCCGCCCACTGCGCGCCCACTGCGGCACCCGACCGCCCGGACAAAAACCTCTGTAGCGCCGGTCAGCCCTGTGCTAGCGGCTTAATTCTTTCACGATGCGACTCAGAAATGATTAGGGAAGGCTATGGTATGGTGGACTAACGGGCACACACTGTGTTAAGTGCTGTAGGTGAAATGAAAGCATTTTTTTCTTAGTAAAAAACTGCGATTGCAACATGATGATAAATAGTCAGATTACCGCCAAAGCGAATGAGATACGGCTTTTTGTGACTCGGCATTAGAAGCAGAAGGCTTTGGGGATCATTCCCATGCATAATTTTTTCAATTTGTACTAAATGAACGCAAACCAGCGGCGTTTGAACTTGCGAGTGTCTGACCGTCATTTTACGACCTAGAAAATGTCACGACTTCTGACGATTATACACGAGGCCGGTTTTGACAAAAACATGAAAACCATGTGGTTTCAGATGCCCCAAAGATTTGTCTACTCGGCCTTATCGCAATTAACTCGATTTGGTAAATTTGACTTTTGGGTATTTATGGCCACTCGTGAACCCCATTTGCATCACTGTGCAATCCCGTCTCCCGTTGCAAGGCATGTCTATAGGAGACGCAATTGGACCTGGCATAGAAGTTTACGGTCCGGCACTTGACAAATGGCAAAGTTGAACTACAGACAGTAGAGAACGTCTCGAACAAAGCTTGTTGATGATGTGATAAACGTTTTGGTTCATTCACCAATTTAGTAAAGCTCTCCAGTTGCCGGCTTTCACGGGACCACAGCCGGCTTTCACGGGCGGTGAACGCCTTGGTGGGCGGTCACATACATGAACGCCTGAACTCTAACCCACATCCTTCTCATATATCGGGGCTCGGGCTCTGTTCCAGCAAGGAGCCGGTTCCGGTGGTGTGTACTGGCGCCATGTACTAGTACTGGGGCTCATAGGTCCCCGGCATGGGAGGATGGCCTTCAGGAGAAGGGGCCATTTCTTCGTGGATGGCATGTATGGTTGATCTCCTCATGAATCGGTTATTGATCTCCTCATGGTATGTAGCCAGATCCACTGCCTCCTGGAATTCCGTCACTCGACGTTCATAAATCGGTCGACTGAGCAGGGGTGGTAGACCGGCAGTAAATTGCTCCAGGGCAATGCGGTTGAACAACGCTCGTTGAGTTTCTTTTTGTTCGGCGTCCCGGTGTCATCGGACAGTTCCGGGTACGCCAGGCGAGCCAAGCGTGTTATATGTTCCCTGAAAATCCCCAAGGCTTATCGAGGTGCAAACCGTCCAATCGAATCCCGTCACGATAGCCTCTCCTGCGGGGCGGAATATAACCCCGTGGTGGAGGCGTAGGTCCACGCCGGTGGGTGCTTCTACGGTGTTTCCTCCACCCTTTGGGGTCAGGTCGCCCCCCGCAGGGGGCTGACCGTGGTCAGAGCTGCTGCTTTGCCGAGGTCATCTGGCCCCGGCTTTGCGGCGGCTGTGACTTCGGCCAGTAAGGGGAGTAGCGCCCCCTCGGCCCCAGCTTGACGCGCGTTTGACCTGGACTTGCTTTGGTTGCCGGATGGATTGCCTGCTGGATTGGCCCCGCAGGGGGTTGGCTGTGGCCTGGGTCGCTGTTGGACTGGGCTCATTGGGCCCTCGTCCCGCGGCGGCCCTGGCCTCGGCCAGCAAGGGGAGTAGCGCCCCCTCGGCCCCAGCTTGACCCATGCTTGCTTACGATTTGCTTTTGATCACTGGATGGACAGACGGTACGGCCCGACTTTTCTTGGTTTCCGTGGTTATGTTTCTCTTGAGCGGTCTTTGTTTGCTTTTGCTTTGCTTCTCACCGGATGTCCGCGTTTCGTTCGATCACAGCTTTCTGATTCCTTTCCCCCTTTTTTCGTTGTTTTTTGCACCCGCAGGAACACAGCCGAGTTGGGCTAGTGTAAGGGGAGTGGCGTCCCCTCGGGTACCAGCCGGTTTTACTAGGCTAGGCGAGCCGACCCGTACCCCAGGACAACGGGATCCTGGAGGTTGAGCCCCCCACCGTGCGGAGCCAGTCGCGGTGGCTGGGCAACACGCCTCTTTGGCCCTGAGTTCTGTAAGGGCGGGACACTCAGTGGGGCGCCGCACTTGAGGAGCCATTTCCAGTCGTGATGCCGCCGGGGGTGGTGTCGGAGAGGTGTCGCCGGCGGGGTTCGGGCACTTGTGCTCGTCCTCCGTCGGTGGGACTGATCTGTCGCTGCCCCTGGCGGTGACTCGGCTAGGCGTCAAGGGAGGAGGCGGTATCCGACCGTGGGGGTGGTGAGTCTCTCTCTCCCCCGCGGAAGGTGCCGCCTAGTCCCGTACAGTCAGCTCGGCCGTCCCAGGCCTTGTAGCGGCGCCGTTGCGGAGCGTCGGCGGCCGAGCTGGCGGAGACCAAGCACACTTACATGGATGACCGGACCAACCCCCCTTCCCCTCAATCCAACCCCTCGGCTTCGGCCGATTCTCGCCCGTTGGCCTCGGCCGGCGGGCGAACGTCGCACGAGAAGGTTCCTCGAAACCCAAAGATCCTTATCCTCAGGAGCAGTGACAAACAGCTGGGTGCGCTGTCCCCCTTCCAACGGAAGGACGGCTGCGACCGCCTCGGCAAGATCCTCCGTTGCGATCGGATGCGCGATGGGGCTTTGGAAGTCGAATTCGAGAAAAGTGAGGAGGCTGCAAAAGCCTTAAGCGCCACCCGATTTGTGTATACCGAGGGACGGGCCTCCGGCAGGAAGCTGGTCTCTGTCCCTCTCTCAGTTGAGCCGCACAGGTCAAAGAACTCGAGCAGAGGGGTCATCAACTGCTTTGACCTCAGAGACGTGAGCAATGACGACATCGCAGACGGCCTCGCCGACTTTGGCGTCACAGCAGCACACCGCATCTTGGCGAGGAGAGGCACGGTCCCCACGAATAACATTATCTTAACCTTTGACTCCACCGACATGCCGAGCGAGGTTCGCGTGGGGTACGTGAGGGTTCGTGTGCGCCCTTACGTCCCGGCTCCCATGCGTTGCTTCCGCTGTCAACGTTTTGGTCATACGAAGGACAACTGCCGAGGCAAACCCGTGTGCTCCAAGTGTGCTTCCCAGGACCACACTGACGACACGTGCAGCTCGGAGACCCCTCGATGCGTCAACTGCGGAGAGGGGCAGACACCGCACTCCGCGTATGACAGGTCCTGCCCTACATACGTCAAAGAGAAGGAGATAAACACCATCAAGGCTACCAGAAATCTGTCGTTTAAAGAGGCCCGGGAGGTGTATAACCAAACTCACCCTAAGACCTCGTATGCCCAAAAGGTGAGAGTGACAAACTCAACCGATGCCTCCCAGATGAGTGTTGCACAGCTCGTGCAGCTCCTCAAGCGATTCGGCCTCACTGTCGTAGCCACTGATGGCTCAGCGGACCCCCCGGCGCCTCGTGCGCCGCCGAGCGACACGGAGCAGGCTGCTCAGGAGTCAGTGTGGGGTCCACCCAGTCCGGCTCCAGCCGCGAGTGGAGACGAGTGGACCGTCGTCCAGCGCCGACAGGGTGGTCGGCGCCCCCCGGCGCAGGGTAAGGCGCCACCCACCCCGCCCCGCCCCCGACCGTCTACGGCGTTGCAGGAGGCTCTGCGGCGGGGGGAGGAGGAGAGGAGGGCACGTGAGGCGAGGAGGGCTCGCCTCGTCCAGAAGGCCCTCGAGGCTAAGGAAGCCTCGTCTGCCGACTCCGCCTCCGGGAGTGCCAACGCGGCCGCCGCCGCTGACACCCCGGAGACACCTGAGGCGGGGACTCGGCCCATCATGGGTCCCCCGCCGCCTCCTCCACCTCCGCAGCGGCGGCCACCACCGCCGCTGCCAGAGACGCCTGTGTCGAGGACACAGGCCGCCGCCTCGACATCCCCGTCGGGGCGGCAACAGTCCTCCGCGGCTCCAGGGCGCCTCGCAAAGCGGCAGACGCCCCCGAGCTGGTCGCCCTCGGAGGGTGACGCCCCTCGGGCGAAAAAGCCCCAGCAGGGCTCGAGCCACGCCCGATCTGCCTCCGCTGAAGGGAGGCTTCACCGAGAGGGCTCGGGGCACCCCCGCATCCGTTACGGGGGGAGCGCCTCCTCGGAGTTAGAGGACCTAGTCTAGTCTTTCAGTCTAGTCATTTCCTCTTTTATCCTTTTATCTTTTTCGCGCTATTGCGCTTTTTTTACCAGGTGCATTTCTCTCGGTGTTTTTTACCTTTTTTGTGGTCAGTCGGGTATCTGCGTGCGCCTTTGCCTCATGTTATACGCGCCCTTTTTGCGCCTTTTTAACCACGCCTTTTATTCTACAGTGGAACTGTAGAGGCCTCCGGGCCAACTACCAGGACCTACAGTCTCTTATCCGTTGGCGCACACCCCTTGTTTTAGGTCTCCAGGAGACCAAGCTTGCGCCAAACGTCACCCTTGCCATCAAGGGCTACTCTGTTTTTAGGAGAGACCTGGACACCCCTACCATTGCCCATGGAGGTGTGCTTCTGGCGGTTCACCACAGCGTACCTGCGCGCCAGGTGCCGCTGCAGACTCCCCTGCAGGCGGTGGCCGCCAGAGTTGATTTCAACCACCGGGAACTGACTGTGTGCTCCTTATACCTTCCACCAGGTATAGCGCTCCCGGTGGTTGAGCTTCATCGACTTTTCGATGAGCTTCCACCTCCGGTCCTGATAGTCGGCGATTTTAACGCCCATAGCCTGGCGTGGGGATGCGACACGACTGGCACTCGTGGTCGACTTTTAGAATCTTTTATCCGCGATGAGGCGCTGTGTATTTTAAATACAGGACAGCGCACCCATTTTACAACACCCTCCGGTCAAACATCGGCTCTGGACCTGAGCTTAGTAAGTCCGCGGCTAGCTCAGCTATTTACCTGGTCCGTCCATGACGACCCACTCGGGAGCGACCACTTCCCAGTGTGGCTGGAGCACCAGGAGTCCCCAGTGTCGGGCAACCGTCCACCTAGGTGGAATGTTCGGAAAGCCGACTGGGACGAATTTCAGGCCGCTGTAGAGGCCTCTGTTTTAGCCAGAGCCGACGCCTCTGTGATGTCTACAGAGGATTTTACATCTTTACTCAATGACTCCGCAAACGGGTGCATACCCAAGACGTCGAGTCAGCCTCGTCGTCCTCCGGTCCCGTGGTGGACTAAGGAATGCGGAGATGCGATTCGTGCCAGGAAACGCGCTTTTAGAAAGTTTGACCGGAGTAGTACTACTGAGAACCTCATCGCTTTTAAGAGAGCGCGGGCTTTTGCCCGACGCGTTTTAAAGGAGGCAAAGGCTGTTTCATGGCGCACTTATGTAAGTTCCTTAAACCGTTTTACTCCTACGACCCAAATATGGGCACGCATGAAGCGCATTGAAGGTCGGTTCAGCTCTGTTCCGCTTCCGGTTTTAAGAGTGAACAACACGGACATATCTCATCCTTCAGACGTCGCAGAGACGATAGGTCGTGCACTCTATCAGCGCTGCCGAGGAGAGCCGTCCTCACGACCTGCACCAGCCGCCGCGGACTTCAGCACAGCTGAAAATTTGGTGTACAACGAGCCTTTCTCTATGGCTGAGCTCACGTCTGCCATCAGCTCGTTGCGCAGCGTCTCAGAAGGTCCGGATGCTGTCCACAACGACATGCTCCGTCATCTCCCAGCAGTTGCCCTCGAGGCGCTGCTAGCAACCTTCAATTCGCTTTGGGAGACTGGCACTTTCCCTGAGACCTGGCGTGAAGCCACTATCATTCCTATCTTGAAGGCTGGCAAGTCGGGACATGACCCTCTCCATTATCGGCCCATCTCTCTCACATCATCGCTATCAAAGCTGATGGAGAAGATGGTCAATGTGCGTTTTAGCTGGTTTCTGGAACATCATGGTGTTTTTACAAACGCCCAGTGCGGTTTTAGAAAGCACCGCAGCCCTGTTGACCACATTTTAGCCCTTGACACCGAGATACGCACCTGTTTTACTGAAAGGAAGCACCTTGGAGCACTGTTCTTTGATATTGAGGCGGCCTATGATACAGTCTTACGACACAGCATACTTTTCAAAGTTTATAAGTACGGCATACGCGGCCGGATGGGCCTCTTTATCGAGAACTTTTTATCGGGTCGTCGGTTTAAAGTCCGAGTCGGTAACCAGTTGTCTAGCAGTTTTACCCAAGAGAATGGAGTCCCTCAGGGAGGGGTGCTTAGTGTGGCGTTATTCGCAGTGGCGATTAACGATATCGCCGATGATCTCCCGGTCTCTATCGGCAGATCGCTTTTTGTTGACGATTTTGCCATCTGGTTCGCCGCTTCCAGCGCTCGGCACATGGCCAGACAACTGCAGCTTGCAGTCAGACGGCTTGAGAGATGGAGCCGCGACAATGGTCTCCGTTTTTCAACGAGGAAGACTGTTGCCATGCATTTCTGTCGCCGCCGCTGCGCCGACCCTACATTGGGTATCCGTCTGTACGGACAGACGATCCCCACGCAGCCGGTGGCGAAGTTTCTTGGTATGACGTTTGACGGACGTTTGACGTATAAAGAACATTTTAGAACGCTTCGGGAACGATGTTTTAAATCCCTGAACGTTTTAAAGTGTGTTGCCCGCACATCATACGGTGCGGATCGCAAAACTCTGCTCCTCTTGTACCGGTCGATCATCCGATCGAAGCTGGACTACGCGTGTTTTGTTTATGATTCTGCAAGTGAGTCCAGCAAGAAGTCCCTGGACGCAGTACATCACGCTGCGCTCCGCGTTGCCACCGGGGCTTTCCGCACTTCTCCAAAGAGTAGTCTTCTGGCTGAAACGAATGAGCCACCTCTAGCTCTTCGTCGCCAGATGCTGGGGATGCGTTACACTTTGAAACTTCGCCAATACCCAACGCATCCGACGTACCCGTACGTCTTTTCACGTCACGCTACTCGATCTGACGGGAGGGTACGACCGTCGTTTGGAGAACGCATGGGAGGTCTTTTTTCAGCTGCTAACATATCCTTGCGTGGCGTTCGGCGTACCTGGGACACGCCCCCTCCACCCTGGAAAAACGCCAATCCGCAAGTGGACCTCTCACTATCGACTGTTAAGAAGGACAACTTGTTGCCTGCTGAGGCGCGAGCCAGAGCCTTAGAGCACATTGCCGTTTATGATGGTTTTATCACGGTTTATACAGACGGCTCGAAGACAACCGAGGGAGCGGGCTGCTCTTTTGTCGCTGGTCGTGACACCCGCTCGTTTTCTCTGCCACCTTCCGCCTCGGTGTTTTCTTCAGAGCTAGTCGCTATAGAGAAGGCTTTGTGTTTCATCGAGGTTTCTGGCAGTCCCTTTTACTTGATTTTATCTGATTCTCTTAGCAGCTTATTGGCCTTACGTACTTTTAACTCAGTTGACCCCATCGTGCGGGACATTTTAACTCGGCTTACGTCGGTGGAGCAATCTGGAAAATCAGTCCGTTTCTGCTGGATTCCCAGTCACGTCGGCATTGAAGGCAATGAGCTTGCTGATGCTGCTGCCAGACGCGCCGCCGCAGCACCCTGCACTCGGCGCTTGCCTCTGCCTGCCCGGGATTTTTATCCGCTGGTGCGACCCTTCATGCTTTCAGAGTGGCAGGCAGAGTGGGATTTGTGTGTAAGGAACAAGCTGAGAGAGTTGAAACCAACTCTAGAGCCTTGGCAGTCTTGCATGCAAGGCAATCGTTTCCATGAAGTGGTCCTCTGCAGACTCCGTATTGGTCACACATACGCGACGCACAGCTATCTCCTTTCAGGAGGTGAGCAGCCTTTGTGCAACAGGTGTTCCGTGCCTCTAACCGTCGCTCACGTTCTTTTATCTTGCCCACTCTTTGAACGGAACCGGACACGCTACCTGGGCTGTATTGCTCCTGGTACCACTATCCGCCACTTACTGGGTGACGAGTCACCCTGGGTTTTATCCGGCAATATTTTTTCCTTTATCCGTTCGGTCAACTTCCAGGTGATTTACTCAACCTGACCCAATTCCTCTCTAGTCTACTTGTCTAGTCAGTTGACTGTTACGACGCTCTTGCGTTGTTCTATCTTACCTTGTCTTTTTATCAAGTCTTTTACTTTCTAGCCTTGGTATATAGAAGGTCTCTTGTTTTGAAACACTTGTTTTATTAGTGTGACGTTATGGGCGCAAAATGACCTTCGCAGTCGGCGCGCCCTAAAGCCCCAATAAACAACAAGGGGTCAGGTCGCCGACTCCCAAGCTGATCAGCAGCCCCAAGAGTAGTACTCCCAGCCTCCTAGAACAGAGGAAACAATATTATTTTTAAAATACATAAACAATTTACATCACTAATGTTACGCTCCGCCGTCCAACGACACAACACCGTTCACCGAACCACTCCTTGTATTTGCCGCGGCAGCCGACGCACGTCCCGCGAGCTCTCCTCCCGGTCAGGGCGGACGCCTGACTGCCCGGCGCCGCCGGCCGCTCCGCCGACCCGAGCTGGGTCTAGTCCCGCGGTCGGCCGCCAGGCGGCGGCTCCTTGCGGCGGCGGCGCCGGACCCCTACACCCTTCCCCCCTACATTGGGAAGCCACACAATAAACATTATGGTTCACATAATAAGCAACACAAAAGTAGCATAACACAACAGAACATCCGCACCGAGATCACTTACAAAATAACACTTCACACCAGAACACCCGCGCCGAGATCACTCGCCTGTGCCACACCACGCCGCCAGCGCCACCTACCGCGACGGCTGGAGCCAGTTCAGCCAGCCTGTTCTTCCTGCCAACTTCTCATATCCCGCCGGCGAGAGGTGGACGCCGTCATCGTCGAAGTTGGCCAGAGCGGCGCGGGAAAGCATGTATGCTGATACCTTCCTGCTCTCCCGGCGCCGCTCCAGCACCCACTTGCCGACCGACAGGTGTCTCACGCGAAGTCGATCCTCGCCGCCCAGCCACCTGTGCACCGGCCGGTCCAGACACCGGAACGCCGCAGTCGCCTCCCACTTCGCCTCCACCACGGCGCCTCCGTCCTCAGCACGGCGAAGTCCAGGGGCGTCGCGTGAGGGCCTTGGCGTCGGCCCGATCATCGTCACTGGCGCGACCTCTTCACCGATTGTGGTGACGGCGTCGCGGACCGCGGCCCAGAGGGCCCCACTTAAAGGGCCCGAGAGAGCCCTTAGAGGGTATACGTCATTCCCTCCAAGCCAGATGGCCACCGCCGTCACGGCTTGCCCCGGCACTTCCATTCCTTCTTCAGAAATGGGCCCAGGGCCCACAGACGTTCTCTAGACATGACTCGAGTGTCTTAGAGAGGCGTCCAACCCTGAGTCGCAAAGAGGAGCTGGTGACGGTTGCACCGAGCTCCGCGGCTCAGTGCATGCCATTATAATCGAGTCAATTTCTGTAAGTTGTTAAAAATGGGGCTTCCGCCATAAACCGACACACTAACAGCGGGCGCAAAGGACGGGGCATGAAATGTTCTGTGGAAAGCGCTGCCGGCGGACTCAGTTTTTAATTTACGAAGGGTGGCTTCATATTGCTTTAATGGTAGCTTTAACTGAGACGATTTGGCGATGGTCGCCTTCAACCTTTGGACAATCTCAGTTTGCTCTGCCGACCCCGCCGTTATCGATTGCCAGTGGTCCGCCTCGAGCCGCGGGAACGGCCGATGTACCGGAACCGGCACCCTGTATCGGGATTGCAGGCCGAAGGTGGCGGGGAGCTCTACCTTTCCGTGCAATCCACTACACCCCTCCGGTAGCTGGAGCAACCCACCGTTCGTATCAAGAGGAACACTGCTGTGCGTCTCTTCTCCGTCGGGCGGGCAGAAAACTCGCAGCATATGGGTCGGGTCGGGACAACTGTAAAGCCATTGATTCTCCTGCACGTGCTCAAACGTCGTGTAATTGGCGATCTCCGCAGTTTGGAGACACAGATCCGATATATATATATTTACTTTGAAAATATATGGCTGCAATGCAGCTGGCCGGAGGAACATTTGACGAGAATTTAAAAACACTGGTCACAGCATTACACTGTGATCAGACAAAGACATTTCTCTTCTTCGCTTGCGCTAGCAAAAACATGACAGTGGTTCTGGGTCTATGTATTTACATGGCGTATTTATGTACATCACCACTGCGTGTGTTTGGGTGAGGAAGAAACGCCTATACATAGCCGAAGCAACAAACATTCAACATGTATCGAGATATTTGCATGAGTCTATTATGATGCAAGAACACATAAAGTACGATTTCGGTTTGTAACTTCTTCCGCGCGAAAAATACCACATATATAGAGTTGCATGATACATGAAACAAGCATGAAACATGGTTGGCATGTGAATTCGATGACAAGAGGCGGTAAAATAATGTGGGTGTTACATTACGTCCCCCCTTATAAATGAAGCTTTTGAAGGCACAAAAGCTGATACCGGCGCCTGAAGGGCGAAGGGCCGGAAAAAATTACATATGAACTATGAACAAGCACGAAATACAAATAACGTCTACTGTACGCGAGAAGTGTGACCAGTGACCCTTAAAACTAGTTAGGCGTAAACGAGACAGAAGGCATTTAAACTTGGCAAAGGCCACTTAAACTAAACGAGAGGCACGTAGGCCCCTAGCCTAAACAAGAGGCACCGAGGCCCTTAAACTAATTCTACTAACTCTAAGTAGACAGGAGGTACAACGCGGTGGCACTCACACGCGTCGACGGGACGGACCGCCGTTCATCGGGCGACGACTGGCCGCGACGTCGCCAGGGGTAAAGCGTGGCCTTGGCCATGGCCTCACACTTCAGGGGCTGATCCGGGGCTGAAGCGGACCGCTGCAGTCGGCCGGGCGCCGAGGGCGCCGGAGCCGAAGGCCAGAGAGACTGGAGCCGCACTCCGTGAAGACGCGGCATCCTCGGCGTCAGCAGCGGTCGAACATGATGGATCGCTAGTGGGCTAAGAGGCAACAGGGTGGCGTTCACCCGGGTCACGGCACCAGTGTAACGGCGGCCGTTTTAGCGTGCTGGGTCGGGCTCGGCCGACGTGAGGTTGACCGCAAAGAAAAGACGTTGAATATAGTCATATTTTCTTGTATTTGCTTGTAGACCGCGGAGCAGAGCGAAGATCAGGTTGAAGAGCAGATACAGTCACTGAGCCACTGGTCACAAGAGTCGAGTTTCACAGGTAGTGCACAGTTTGAGAGCCAGCCGGAGACTGCTCTGAACTGGTGGGAATGTTCCGAGCTAGCCTCGGGCATCCCACGTCCTACGATCCTAGTGGTTAGCGATTAGCGGAAACGAAACGTTAGTGGCTAGAAAAATGGGTCCCGGGCGGAGTTTACAGTGATGCACTGCCTGGGGCTCCTCCGGCACTAAGTGTGACTAAATTATGATAGACAAGTATGCGAACGGCAGATCTAAGACTTTGTTGAGAATCAATATAGTTGAATAGCGCGAGCGGCTAAACCCTCCGTAGATGGGCATGCGTGTCTCCGTGATCTCCGTGATGGACAGGCTTTGTGCGGCGGCGCGGCAGCGCGCGGGGTCTCGGCCGGAGCTCGGCGCAGTCGGCAAAGTCGGCGCTGAACGAGAGGCATAGCTATATGATATGAAAACGAAAAGAGGCGGTGAAATAAACATCGAGCAACACAGGCGGGTGGAGGCGGTAAAATAAAGTGGGTGTTACATCTTTACTCTAACTTACTATTTGATCAGATTTGATGTCTGTAAGTGTGTCCGTACGGTAGTGTAGTGGGTTCAGTTTAGGTCGCCTACAGTGCAGACGGTATGCGCTAGGGGGTTGAAATTTTGACAATTCACAAGTGTATTAGGTACAAGTTTTACAGACATGCATCGAAAAACATGATTTGAATACAGCATGAATAGCTAAGTATAGCTGGACAAGCGCAATGCTCCCCGCTATACGCGCAATGATGAGAACACTTTCGCGTCACTCGGGCACAACAGGTCCTGACTGACTCTCGGATGAGGTCCTTGCATTCCTTGCAAAGCAGGTCATCAGGCACCTGAGGACGCACGCGTGCTAGGAGGCGGCGTAGAGCCGAAAAACCAGAGTGAGGTACCTTGGGAAACGTACACACTCAGCTGATGTGCTGACGGGAAAGGCGCAACGAAATTGCTGCCTGCAGGCACTACACCAGCCTCCACGCCGATGTGAGCGCGCCCGCCTACACGGCGATAACGCGCAGCCTTCACGGCGATGCGCCTCACATAGTAATTCACAAAGATACGTACAAATACCACCTATGCACGCCTGACGTAATCACACCTCAGTCGATAACAAAATTTGTAAAATATATTTTCACAGAAGAGTTCATTCCGAAGGTCTGAAACCAGACGATTTGTAGTTATACTACCTCGACTCCTGGCCAATGAGTCAATCGGTGGCGTTCGTGAGAAAGGCATTCATATTCCCGATCTCGGCCTCATATCTGTAGGGACGCAGGTCAATTAGCACTCGGTAGGTGCTTCCCACCATGCTCACCGTACCGCGGCGGACGAAAATTGCCCCGGGAGGGTGCAGCACCTCACCTTCTTCCGTGGCTGCTCACCTTGTCCTTACCTGTAGCTCCAATCCGGATAGCTTGAAAATAGAGTTGCAAAGTTTTCCCAATGGGCTGCTACCGGCACCGCCCCGCCCCACAAACATTTTCTGGGATACCGGCATGCTACCACGCCCCAAGCAAAAAAAACCGCCAAATTACCGGCATACTAAAAAAACCTGCATTCTTGATTCTGGCTTACCCCTACATGAGATGCCACATTTTTGCAATTTCAGTAACCACCCCACCCAGCAGCCACCTATTGTCCAACTTACTACAATTCAATAGCCTCTTAGTGTCCAAAGTTTGAATCATATGCTGATATTTTTTTTGTGCAAAATCAAAAATACCGGCATGCTACCGGCAAGACATGCCAGATACCACGAAAAAACCTGCGGTAGTGAAAAATTACCGGCATGCCGGTAGTGCGGTAGGGAAATTTTGCAACTCTACTTGAAAAGGACTGGTAGAGTCAGTCCTAAAAGTCCAAGGCTCTGTAGTGTGACTTCTCCGAGCACGAGCATTTGGCAACAATTACACATTTTCATTTTGAGTGCAGACTGGAGGGGCGCAAAGCTGCGAATGATGCCTGGGCGCGGTCCCTAGTCGTTCGCACCCCAATTCGAACACATGCGCCGGAGCGCGTCCTCCCAATAAAATTTTCGTCCCGATCTTCCGAAGGCGCTATCGGGTCGTGGAATCGAAATATCCGTTCAGGGTCATGTGTCGCCGGATGGCTGGAGACGGGCCGCGCGGGGCGCGGCGGGCTCATCACCGCAGCCCGTCGTTTCCTTGTTGGTAAGTTCAATCATGGCGGTATCCGTATCACCTATGCTCTTCAGGTGGATTCGGTCGAGCTTGCTCGGTTTTAAACCATTGAGAAAGTGTTGATGAATAAGTTTTTCGTCCAGTTGGCGGATGGGCTCGTCCTGGGACTGGGTAAATGTGGCCAGGTTTTATACGCCAGCGATTTCAGTCGCTGCGCGTAGCCCCGGGCGGTCTCGGTATCGCCCTGCTGACAGCTCGTGGGCTGCAGCAGGTGCGCCACCGGCTCCGTGAGCTTGCGGAAGCGGCTCATCAACCCACGTTTAAAATTCTTCGACAGGGGACCCAGTCTAAACACATCAGGGCCCACCTGTTGCCAAATAAAAGTTACTCTACAATGTCCGCCTGCCACCCGGGTGTATTAAACTAAGCGGCCCGTATGATTGTTCGTTCACGTTCACCGTGTATCAGCCCGGCATCTGTCTTTACCCAATTCAAAGATTTGGTTCACATTCCCGTTACGCTGTATTTTCGACTCGTATGGGCCACTCGTAAATCATATGCTCACCTTCTTACGCTCACACACACTACTCGCATTACACTTCCAACCGCACACTCATTTACGTTACGCGCTGCGCCGATGTATGCAATTTAGATGGGACCGTCCTGGTTATAAACGGGAGTGCCCACCGCTATTTGCGGCCGGTCGGAGAGCCAAATAAGATCCATGACACATGTTGGGGACTTCCGCAGCGCCCGGGCGCTGCAGCATTAATTTAGGGGGGAGGGAAAAGTTATCTTACCGAAAGGTGTTGCCCCGACGACACCGCACTGGCAAATGCCCCGAGAGACGGGCCCGCGAGCCCCAGGTGCCGGCCAGCCGCTGCCTTTCACCCGGCGGGCACGCCTTTCCCGCCGGAGGCTATCATACGGCGGACTGGCCTTACACGCACTCTGGTACTCCGGCCCGCCGCTCCTCGCCGATATGCTCCTTGCGCTGAATTTTGCCCTTACATAATAATACTCCCTCCCACGGACGGTCAAAAAGGGTCCCCTTACTCCCCTTCCTGGGCCTTCCGGGATCGCGCCACCAGGTGGCGGTGGTGGCGGCTGCGGCGGCGGTTCGTGTGCGCGGGTGGTGCACCGCGCGCAGCCGCCCGTACTGCCGCGACTCTTGAGTGCCGCCGGGCTCGGAAACACTTGTCTTGAGTCTGAGGTTGACCCGTTTATATGTCACGGTCAGTCATACGAGTATATGACAGTCTATTTTTCCATGTCAGTTTGTTTTGCGAACGGTGGCAGAGGGGTGGTTTCGGCCCGGTGAGTTCCTCTTCAAGGGAGGCTAAAAACCGAAGGAACCCCTCTTCCTCGACCTCATCGTCCCAATCGGGCGTGTCCGGCCAGGGCGACGCACATTGGATAATCTGCCCGACCGGCTCCTCGCCCCAAACGGGCTGAGTCGGGGACATCCTGTATTCTTCTGTCTCCGACTCGAGCTCCGTAGTCGACTCGAGCTCAGAGTCTACGTCCTTGTCATAATTGTCGGGTGCTGATGGCGGGGTCGGCGGCGGCGTCGGTCGGGACCAGCGGGTACCGCCGTCACGGGTACTCTTCCATGGCCGAAGGGGCCGCTGAGGGTTACCTCATACCGCCGCTCCACCATCCTGGCCAGTAGAGGGCGCACGTGCACCTCTTGGCCACCTTCATGGGGCGCAAGACGTAGCGGTCCGAAACCTTTCTGTACACCCTCTTCCACCTGCGAAATGTGAGTGAAATATGAAACCAAGCGACATGGTGATTTGGAACATGAAACATAACGACTGTCTATATGACGTTTTTGCATTTTAACATGGACACAAGGTGAATTTGTGTGCTTTCTTGGCAGCCATTGCATATTGATTGTATTACGATGTAGCAGATGAATCATGAACCGCGGTTCTGCCCTCGGGGAGGTGTTCGCCGGGCGGCCCTCTCATATTACGTGGCTCTGGCTCTGTTCCACCTGAGGAACCACTTCCGGTGGTGTGTATCGGCGTCATGTATTGGAGCTGATGGTTCCCCGGCGTGAAAGGATATCCCGACTTGGAGGATAGCCTCATGGAGAAGGGGTCATTCCCTCATGGATGGCATGTATAGTGGATCTTTTCATGTATCGATGCATTTTTTTCTTCATGATGAGCTGCCAGCTCCACTGCCTCCTGAAAGTACGTCACCCGACGCTCATAGATTGGTGGACTGAGTGGGGGCGGTAGACCCATCGTGAATTGTTCCAAAGCAATGTGGCTAAAAAGGGCTCTTTGCGTTTGCTTTTTTTCTGGCGTCGGTGTCATTAGATAGCTCCGGGTAGGCCAGGCGAGCCAAACGGCCAATTTGTAGGGCAAATGCTCGCGCCGGGGTATTGCGCCCCATCCTAGCCTGTTGAATTTGGCTAGCCAGTCGGGCAGGGTCTGTCTTACCGCCAAACTGGGTTAAAAGCGCCCGCCTCAGCACGAGCCAGGTGTGCTCCGCACGATCCCGGCTTGATAAAGAGCTTCGCAGAAATTCCTGTGGAGCTCAGTGCTGGATCCAGGTGCTGGCTCCCTGAGGAGAAGACAAAACACACTCAACATATTAGGTAGCTCAGCTGGTATTAATAGGTGAAATAGTTTGTGAAATGGGCGTGAGGTAGCTTCGTGAAGCAGCGTTAAGGGTGGTCTTTCGCAGTGGGCACCTGCCTGTAACCAAGGCTTAAGGTGCGGCAGCCTTTTCTCTGAAATGAAAAAAAAAGAATTCCTGTGGAATAGGCATATTACAAGTTTCACAGACACATGAAGAAAAAGCATGCTACTCGAATGCAGCAAGAATAGCAAAGTATAGCTGGACAGGCACAATGTTACCCGCTGTACGCACAGTGAAGAAAACACTGTCGCGCCACTCGGGCACAACAGGTCCTGACTGGACTGGGGAACCCCCGGTACTCATATCACTGCGTGGCGAGGTCGAGGAAGAGCACTACTCCGGCCGTGTCGAGTCGGGAGAGAGCCGACTAGAGTCACGGCTCAGCCAACCTGAGCCGTGCGCGAGCGTTTCCACGGCTATGTGCGCGCCTATAGCCTCCTCGGCGATATAGCGCACCGCGCCGTGAAGGATGCGGTGCGGGGCACGGTTAATCGCTTACAGTTTTGGTGACATGACGGTAGTCCACAAATATTCAAACATAGGCATGCACGCCTGACATAGTCATTAGTCACGCCTAAGTCGATCCCCCGTCACGGCCAAACGGGGGTTACCGACGTCGAATCGGCCAGTAATGGAAAATTCACTCGGATTCGCGACGCGTACGGAACGGAACTGATAAATGTGAAAATTTTCACGATGAATGGGAAACTCGAGGACTTCGAACTGTGGAGAGACTCCATTTAAGTATCCGAAGGTTGGGACTTTTCAATTAAGAACAATCTCGGCCCCGTATCCATAGGGATGTAGATGTATTAACACGCGGTACGTGCTTCCCACCATACTCGCCATCCCGCGGCGGACGAAGATCGCCCCGGGACGGTGCAGCACCTCACCTGGGCCTGCTACGACCAGTAGCAGGGGCGCCGCCAGCAACATCGCCGACCCCAGACCGATTCGGGCCATCTCGCGTCACAGAGAGCCGGAGTGCAACGCTGCTGTTCCTCCCACCTGTCCCGCCGCGACCCGACTGGCTGACGCTATGTGCGGCATCAGGGCGAGTACCTGTCCGGTGGCCGCCTTTCTCGGTCCGGATTGCGCCCAGGGCTTCCTCTCTGGCATAGCGGCGCGTTGAATCTTCCTTCTCTTCGGTAGGCGAGCTTGTTTTCACAGTGCTGTGGCTCGGACACTTTCGGTAGAGTATGAGGAATTAAACTGCTTACGAGTTCAGCCCTTGTTGCGGCTGTATTGATGGCACTGGGTTACAGCAGTACGCAGACACACTCTGTCGCCACCGGAGACTGCCCGCCCGGCCGTAACGGCACCTACCGGGGCGGCAGGCGGTTCACGCTGCTGGCTGCTGCGTCGGGCAGCAGCCAGCGCTACCTGCACTCGCCTCAACCTTTCGTAGCACCTCAAGTCACAGGGCCGAGATGGTGCCGTCGCGAGTTGGATGGTCAGTTAAGGATATCTTGGTGCTTCTGTCGATCCAACGTGGATCGTCCCACCCTCTCGGAGCACACTGGTGAGGGCTTCTGGTGCGTCGGCCGCGGGGAAGGGTACTGAACTGCCGTCAGCCTCCCTCCCGGTTCCCCCGTCCCTAAAACTGTCCCCGTCTACGCACCCCGCCGCGGCCCGTTGGCATAGCGCCGCGCACAGCTGACGCCCTCTGATCTGCGGCCCATCCCGCCTCCAGAGACCGAGGTATTCAGGTCACAGCAGGGGGCTGGGTTCAGTAATTACGGTGCGGGACCTCGAAAACATGGATCTAACGAGCGGCCGGGGACCTGACTGAGACCCTCTCTCTGCGCTTCACAGGCGCTCAGGCTCATCCCACCCCGCAAGATGCGCCCGGCCGCCGACTTTGGCGTCGGTCGGCGCCGCCACTCCCCCCCCCCCCCGTCCTCCTCGTGCCCCTAGATAACATCTGTCTGTCAGCGCCCGTTGGTCATGGGGGTGGTATGATGTGGGGAATACAGTGAGGGCGAGATTCGTTGGTCTTGACTTGCAGCTAAGCTGTTATACCTTATGTAATGACGTGTTAAGGCCATACTGTACCGCTGACTCACCTTACAAGCTCAGCGGCGCTGAGCATTGTAAAGATGTACGGTGTTGACCGTCTCTAGCCTGCAGTGATGTATAGCCGATTGTGTGCTAACGTGCGGGCATTAGTCGTCTTTCGTCGTCGATGTAACGACATCGACAGTTGTTAGCGCTCGCAGTCTTTCGTGCGATGAAGGGTATTATTCGCAATCGCAATCGCATTGTCACATGTTATCGATGTGCGTTGTTCTGTACTGAACTCAATCTCGATACTCGAGTTCTCGTCATAGGTGTTACCTGTGGCTGCTAATGTACATGGTGTTCTGTTTGTTTTGTCTTTATAATAACGAGTTGATATTGTTTTTATTGTCTAGCGTGTCAATAAAATTCAGCGATTTACTGTTACCCAGGGATATAGCCAGGGCCATTGTGGTGTTTATGGTGTGTTTTAATCGCCGATTGTTGTGAACTAATGAATCTCGTTGCTCGTCACTTGTGGCAGCTTCATGCCGATGAGCTTTTTCGCTGGTCCTTCGTGGGCCGAATGTTGGCCGGTCACCCCAAATACAGACCTAAGAAAAACTACCACTTTGTGTTTGTACTAAGGGAGTGAAAGATCTGTCCGCTCGCAGTCACGGCGGACACGTTGAAAGATCGCCTACAGAGCTGATGTTAGTTTCCTCACGGATTCAGGGTCAGGCGAGAGATGGCTTAGTGAAGGCACGTCGCTCCCTACCAGTACCGAACCCACTGGCACTGAACATGAGCCGGATGTCATACCCCTAGACCACGAGGATGAGCTCCAAGTGATGTAGTTTTCCCTCAGCAGTCACTTCGCGGTCTGCCTATACAACACATTGGCTGAGACCTCCCAATCATAACATCTCAATTCCACCAACTGACTACTGGCTAACTTCATTCTCCCCGAACACAGCCACACATACCCGTCACCTACAAACAATAGCTATCGTTCAGAAAAAAATATGTATTCTCATGCATTGCCCGAGCCCACTCGTCTGAAATCACAACTCGTTTGTCATTAGCACCTGTGTCTGAAGGGGCGAGCCAGATCGCCCACCAGACAGAAAGACATGCTCCGAGGGGGGCAGCGCGCGAGTCGGCAGTGTCTGTTGTCTCAGACGGCCCCAGACAGCCGAGTCCAGCCACAGCGCGACCCACACGGCATCAGAGTATATCCAACACAGTCCCCAATCAACTCGACATGATCTTGACGCACACTCGCTCTTTCAATCATCACCAGATTCACATTGAGCTTGCATCCACACACTGACTGAATCCTGTCCCTCGGCGCGCTGACTTCAAGATGGATATACTCCGATTCTGTACCAGTCGACAAGTCATTTGTTCCCTCTCATTCCATAGGCTTTCACAAATAAAAATATGCATCATGCGATTCAACAGTAATCAGTCCCATCCATCCACCACGTACTCTTTAAAAACGGGCAGTTGCTCTCGACGACCTACCAATACAAGAACAGCAATAAATAACGCAAGACAGACCCTCGATGCTATCAGGTTCGCTCGTAGTTCGCTGTGGCAATGCACATGTGCGCACGATCGGCAACCCCTACAATCGACCACCGTGACTCATCCGAGAACTAGACACCGCTGATCGAAGACTACAGGACTCCTGTACCGAAATTCTAAACGACACGTGTAGTACGAGACGCCACGTACAGCACTAGACACCACGTGTGGCATTAGACAACACGTGTAGCACTAGGCGCCTACCCACGACACAGTATCGGTCTAGTCTGTGCCAACCCCTCTAAAATCGCGGCCCGTGTCGGTTGGTACTACAGAATGCTCCTCAATTACTGGCTGATGTAAATGGCATCCGTGCCGTGACGGCTCGGACATTGAGGCGTAGGAGAGAGAGAGCGGGGAGGAGGGTAGAGTGACGGGCGCCCGCCGTCCGGCAGTGTCCAAGATCACCCACTGAGCTAGCACGATACTCAGACCGCGCCGGCAGCTGACGGAACCCACACGAACCGCTAAAATGACAGCCGAAGCCGCTACATTACCATGTCCGACGAAACAAGAGAGTCCGTCAGACAGCCAACCGATCGAAATCGAACACTGACGTGAAAAAGTCCCAGAGAAAAGGGCTGCCAATACCGTACGTATTCGGCGCTACAATGGCCGGTGAGGTCACGATCCAAATCAGCCTCAGACCATTCCGACCGCCGACGGTTCCACACCAGCAGTGCATATTCGTACCCCTCGCCAGTCGACCGTCAATCCGTTTCGTACAGCAGTCGGCAGTGCGTGTGTCAAGAGTCCCTCTGTTCCATCGACCAATCGTAACAAAACAACACAATACCAACACACGGCTCCGTAGCACTTCCCTCGTAACTCCTCTCAAAGTCCATCACTGCACTGGACCGACCCGGCGATCACTCAAGAGTTGTACCATTCACTTAGAGGCAGCACTTTACGGCGGCTCGCAGCGGCAGTGTCGGTCTCCTGGACTCACGTGACCTCGGGTCAGGTCAAGTCACTGACTCCACGACCTCGGTTCGGGTCAGGCCGGGTCAAATCACTCCCACATTGCACTCGGTGGCACCTCACCAACACCGTCGGTAGGCAGCGTCTCTTCCTCACCAGTCTCACCACAATCCACCTCCTGCCTTCACCGCGTCACCATCTGCTCTGTCACCATCCTTAACATCACCAAGACTTTAAATCACCAGAGGCGACTGGCAGCGACGACTGGCTGGGACGACTGGCGAGCGGCGAGCATCGGGCCCGGCGACTAAAGCGACCTCTGACTCCCCTCGCTCGCTCGCCTCACCCAGTGGGCGGCGGAATCTGCAGCATATGGTCCACATCCTGACAGGTCCCCTCGAGCCGCACCAGATGGCGCCAGCCGCTGCTCTTCAGCCACAGTTTGAGCTGGCCGGAGAACGCTCCCGCCTGCTCCGGACAAAAGTAGACGTACATCTGCACGTAGCGCTGCGATGGAGCCATCATGTGACCCTCGGTGAGGTCCATCAGAGTGGATTCGTTGGGGCCGGCTACTACCTTGAACGGACCGGAGACGCGGTACTCCACCTGGAAACGGAGAGACGGGACGTTAGAACGGAGCGACAGACGATAGGTCAGGCGGTAGAGGGAGGACACAGGTAGACGGCTGACGTAATAGTGAGAACGATGCAGCAACGAGTTCAGGATGTGGGTCACGTGATAGGGCTCAAGTTTTCACGGAGCTGAGTCGGAGCAGATTTAGCACTGACACTGTCGCACGACGCGTCTTGACACATTTCAAATGCCTCGTAAACAAAAAACGTAATCAGATGATAAATCACATATGTAATCACACCAACATAGCACAGCTGTCACTTTCAACTGAACTTAAAACGTTCTTCACATATCAATCAAGCAATCTAAAAACTCGACACAATAAGATTTCACTCCCCACCCAAAATATGCGCGTTAAAAAACAGCCTGAAATAAAGCGCTCAAACTACACAATCACCAGCACCACCCGTGAACCAGCACAATCAAGACAAGCAATCAAGACAGCTGCCCTCCCACTCCAGCCCTCGGTTCTCACCGGCAGTTCGTCCCTCATCTTGTTGGTGATCTCCAGTTTATGGCAGATGGACCAGTGGCGGAAGAAGAGGTAGTCCTGCGACACGTGCAGCGGCGCCGTGATCAGGTCTGACTCGTCCTCACCCTCGTCCAGGATACTGCCGCGGCCAGACACCTGGACCGGGAGAGTGTAGACCACCATCGGCTGACCACTGTGGGAGGGATACAGGTCAGTTATACACAGCGGCCAAAGATCTGCATGGGCAGCGTGTAGACCACCATCGGCTGGCCACTGCCATAGAGAAAAGAAAAAAGGGGCATGGTCAGAAAGGCCAGAAGCGTATTGTATTCACTTCAGCAGACACTCCACAGCAGAGTGGCTATTACGTGTCCAGTGTCAATCAATAAAACGGTTGGGGGAGTCAAAATGGTACAAGGGATACCATATCAATCTTCTGGCGCAGCAACACACTCTGCTGTGGAGTGTCTGCTGAAGTGAATACAAAGCGTCATGGCCAGAGGTCCCAAACGCTCAGAGGGCATGGTCAGGCCAGACAGGATTGTAGATGATTGCGAATTAGCACGCAGTCTTCCGAAATCGACCTAGGAACGCAACAGCACTCCACAGAACCCCAACCTAATGCCACTCACACACTCAAGTTCACACACTGCACTGTTTCTGACTCACAATCCTCTACCTTTCTCATTCACTCAACCCTTCCCTCCTTCTCCCACCACCACCACTACTCACGGCGCCTCCTTGGCCGGTTTGCAGAGCAGCTGGAACAGCTGGGTCAGCTGACCGGGGTACGGCGGACTGAATGTCACCTGCAGCGTCAGCGTCTCCCCGGGGCGCACCGAGTCCTCCTTGGGACGCATCTTGAACACGTCGTAGCCGCACTTGACCATCTGGTTCACACCCTGAGGGCAAGGAGACGGGGGCGATAGGTCAGCGGACTTTGAATAGACGACAGGGAGAATAGAGCGATAGAAGCTATACTGTTTGATTATTTGTACTTTTGACTTCGCCTGTCAGTGGGGCTTGTCCCTGCTCCTGATTTTCGTTTAGAAATAAATACATAAAGATTGGAAGACAAAGCTACAAGCTTCAACAGCGAAACAAAGCGGCACAAACATGATACCATCAAAAATACTCCAAATAAGTTTGAAAATCCGGCGCTCAGCACCACAAACCGAACATACACCTCTTCTGTCCTCTGAGTCTCCAGAGCTCACGCCACCACGCCACTCACCGTGATGAGGTACGGCATGCTGTACCCAAAGATGTTCCACTTGATGACCTCCTGGCTCAGGTTGGTCAGCTGGATGGACAGCGAGCGGGGCGTGCCAAGCGGCGTCCTCGCGAACATCAGATGATTAGTCGATATCCGCAGTTTGGCCTGTCCCCGCTCGCTGATGAGTTGTTGCTGGCCGGGGGGCCGGGGCCACCATCCGGTGTCGGTGGGGGGACCGCCGGGCCGCGCCACCGGCACTGGTACCGCCGACAGCGGAGACGCAGAGCGCTTCGTCAGCTCCAGCGGCGTCTGGGAGAGCGAGGGGAAGGGTGCGGTTATTGCGTGGGTTAGGCCGACAGCCGCTAGTAACTCATCGATATTAGGCATGATCAGAGTGCATTAACTACTACTACGAATAGTACTTTGACATCACAACAGTTACTCATATGAACAACAGCAAAGTGTCGTCGCTGCTAAAAGCAAATCGCCATGAAATGTCCGGACGATAAATTACTAACACTGGGTGCGATCGCAGCGTTACTCTTACCACAAGAAACAGTAAGCATCAACAGTGAAATGGCTACCTCACCTCACTCGCTATGCCCCTGGAACCACGCCAACTCACCGTCTGTCGCTGCAGCTGTTGTAGCTGGTCGAGCGGCCGGGTGGGAGCTGCCGGCAGCTGCGTCCGCGCCTGCTGCAGCTCCACACTGGGTCTGAGGGACACGGTAAGGGCATGCGGTCATAAAACCGGTCACACTGTCACACAGGACACCAGAGCACACGGTCACACAGGGTCACATACAGTCGAATGGTCGTAAGATAAATCGACAAACATCAGGACACACGGTTACAAACACAGTGTGAGATAAGTCACACCAGACACATGCTCACACAACGTCATTAGCTTACGCACTACCTGACTTCATCTGTGGGGGATTTGTCAGTTGGTGATGATGACAAATAAACTAATTCACAAATACGTAGACCACACAGGACATAAGATCGCGAGCCGGATGTCGTACACCAAGCCACGGTCCATGAGTACATACGTATAGCCTCAAAGGACACATTACACAAGGTCACACCACCGCTTCCTGAGTGGGGGGGGGGGGGGGGCAGTCTGAAATGCTAGGTGACGGAAAAGTCGCGTCGCAGGAGGCAGAGTGCAGAACGACTACAGGGTAGAGGCGCGGAGCGGCCCGGAGATTCATCTGTCACCGGTCGGCTCACAGAGAAGGAACTCTGCCGCCGCTGGCCGTGACAGGACCGTCACGCCACCCCTGGGTCACGGCACAGTCACGAAAGGTGAAGGCGGCGCAGGACTAATGGGAAGGGTGCCCAGACACGTAAACGTGATGCAGGGAACGGGTACCCGGTACGGACCGTTGATCCAATGTCAGAGGTTGGGGTCGGGGGATACCGGTGCTATGAAAACTTTACAATACCCACTACCCAGCTGATCAGGACAAAACGAAAACGCAAAAGGAAGGAAACAACGTTAACAAGAAACTTTAAGCCATGTACAGACAATAATTGGTTTTGTGGATATTCCATAACGAGCGCCCCACACAACAAACAAAGACTATAACAAGTGATACATGTAGCATATGGCATATAATCTTATATAACGGTCGTTCCACGAACACACTAGCCTCATTTAAGTTCCATCTCTTATTAATCATCACCACTACACTGCCTCAAACTCCCCCATAGCCGTCTGCCCTTCATCCTATAACCACAGACATCCGCTTTCCTAGACAGCTTTCTCCTTTCTCCGAACTCAGAGCAGGCAGGACCCCCGCGCCCTACCCTATGCCTCGCCCGGGCCAGTAAGTATAAGGGGAGGGGACCAGTCAGCCCGCGCTCCTACCTGCTGTAGGGCGTCGACATCTCGTGCGGCTTGGGCTGCGGTGGCGGCAGCTGCGGCGCCTGCGCCGGCGGCCGAGGCAGGTCTGTGGAGGACATGGTGTCGGTCAGATCAGCACCAAATGGTACAGTCCATATAAGTTCAGTAGAAGCCCAACAGAGAAAAGGGAATTATATTTATACTGGGATCAACGGAGGTAATCTTATGTGACAAATTAATAAAACGACCCCCTTTTAAACAGGGCTGCGGAGTCGATGGATTTTCGGTGACTCCGACTCCGACTCCGACTGGGGTTTCCAATATCGACTCCGACTCCGACTCCGACTCCGGTCACAACTGTCGACTCCGACCGACTCCGACTCCGACTCCGCAGCCCTGCTTTTAAATGCCTTGTCGGTACCAGCTTGCAACCGATACAAACATAAAAGATACAATAAATCATTACAAAACAGCTAAACGCATCCTTCATCTTTTTTTTTTACTGCGCTAAGGCAGCTCAGAAATCCCTAGAGACCCCAGGAGGCACTCACACTTGAGAGGCAGCTTTGTTTTCTTCATGTTGGAGTAGAAGATGTCCTCCATTTTGTCAATGGACGCTTCCAGCGAGGATCCGGCCTGGTTGTCCTGCGACTCCCCGTCGTATGGTGCCTGTGGCGGCGCGGGACAGCGGTCAAGTCAGGCCGCTGGGCTAGGAGATATTCAGTAAGACGCGCCACTCACAGCAGCTAACACAGGCCAATGCAAAGTCACAATGTCAGTCAAAAAGAAACATATAACAGTGAAACTCGACGCTTTGGAATACGTGTAGAACTTGGGTCTAGGATACGTCCTCTCCATTACCGTCCCTCTTTCCCTCCAGTTTTTTTCTCTCGTCCCGTCTCCCTCCCTTCGTCATCACTCTCCTTCCCTGCCGTTCTCCCACCTCCCCTCTCCCTCTCCACACCTGAAAGTTGACGCTCCTGAGGTTATCGGGTGTATGCGGACTGGGCGGCGCGCCGGGCGGACGCCGGCGGAGCTCCTGTCGCAGTGTCTCGTCACCGCTCAGTACCAGCACGGCACCGACATCCTGTACGTCCGAGACGGGCGGCGTGACCACGCTGACCTGACGCGAGTCGCTCGGGCGCAGAATGAACTCGCTGGGGTGCAGGGACGCCTGGTGAGCCGGCAGCGGTCGCTCGCAGCTCAGGTCTGGAGATAAAGAGGAGGGAGGGTGGTTAGGGCATGATGATACCTTTACAGATCGCATAGAGCGGTAGATATAATTCCAAGAAAACAGTTGTATCAGTGCGGTGGGCTGTCATCTCATGTTTCCATCGCCGTTTGAAGGTGAATGATGCTTTTTGAAATAATGACAAAACAAGCCAGCTAGCACCGTTCAGTAGTTAATGAATAATTGTAAGGTACAAGTATACCGCTCTGCGTAGGTTACAAAGCAAAGTACAAAGACAATGCAACGGTTACACGGAACTCAGAGCGCCGATCATTTGCAGAAGTCAGAGCGGGGGATGGAGGATGGTATTAACAGACACGCATCAGAGTGCGTTCAGGCGAAAAGAGAGACTGATTGACGTACTCCCCAGCAATAAATTATTGTGAACAGTGAGACGAGAACATTACTACCATAAAGAGTCAACCAATGATCGTGGTCACCTTCATGGCTGAACACAGTCACGATTGAGAAACATAAACATACTGACTCTCATTATCTGATTAAGTCAACTCTATATAATGACTGCAGGTCTTCTACAATGTGGCCAGCTGCACATCAGTGCAAATTTCATATCCAATCCAGAATTCAGCTCGAAAACACAAACCAAGCGAGAGACGAACATCTCAGCCCCACTTACAATCCACAAACAGATCCGGCAGCAAGTCATCCTGAAGTGGTAGCCCCGTCAGAGGGGAGCCGCACCCGGACGGTGGCATCCCGGCCATCCTCCCCACCCGGCGGCCCGGCCCGGCTGTCGGCGCAGGGCGCCGCACAGAGGTCAGGTTACTGCGCAGAAAGACGACGGTCTGCTCGGGCTATAGATGAGTGAGGTGGGCAGACTGAAGGGGTGGGTTCTTCGGGTCACAACGCCGCACTAAGAAGGCTTGTGGGAGAACACAAGTCTCTGATAATCACACTGTTCCAGAGTCCACTTCCCGAGTCCATAACAGGTACACTGAGGTCTCTGAGAATGGCATATCAAACTTCAGGACGCAGATCTTCCTTTTCCGTCCACAATTCAATTCAATATCTGTTCAAGGACAAGCGTCCATCAGCCATTAGCCACTCGTCATTTTCTCCGTCTACAATCAAATCGTCCACCGTCCACCGTCGATCCTCCATCAGCAACCGTCCACCTGTTCCACTCCTAAAGACGACTTTCTCTTGTCCACCGTCTCCGGTCAACAATCCACCGTCCGCCGTCCACTCCCGTCCACGGCGGTCGTCCCGGTCCGACGCCGGGCAGCGCGGTGCGGCCGACGGGGCGCCGGCACCCGGGCAGCGGCGCATCTGTCCGTCCGAGACGCCGGGAAAACGTCGTAGGCTTCCCTCCGAGCACGCCACCGACTAGAGATGCAACACTCCATTACAACGGTGTGTTGCAAAAGTATATCGTTCGTCGGTAAACTGTAGAATGCACATTGCTGGTCAATAACTACGTATGTACTATGAGAAGCTAGAACGGGGATACTAAGGCGGTAATGAAACCCAAACTAAAGCAAAATATGTCGATAACATTCGTAGATTCACTAATGCCTGTGTATGTCGCTGGTGAGAAATATCAGAAAGCTGCGACTACAGTACCAACCGGCCCGCTATGCGCTCTTACGAAACACCAACCACTCTGACACAGGAAAGACACCATCAAGAGTACTGATAAAATCTAGACGTTCACGCACCTCTATTCAAGTTTTACCTCTTCTCGCTTCACAACCACCGTTTCACCTTCACATCGTATCACTTCAGTAACTAAGAGAAACAGAGAACGACCACGCACTCTTCAGGACGGATCCGCCCGGACTAGCAGGTCGTTCCCCTGTGTCGAGTACGTCTCCAGGCACGTGCTAACCACCCGTGGCGTGCTAAACTTTGGGGAATCCGAGACCGAGTGAAGCGATAGACACCCATCAAACGGAGCCAGTTAGGAACACAACCGCAACAAATCCGCGCTATCAGATGCATTCATAGAATCGCCGCGTCAGGAGTCGCTTTCCCGGAGGGCTTTGAACCTTTCAAGGGCAAATCTCAAGAAAGTGTTTGTAAGCACTACACCTTTTTAACGAATGCATGCGCTTTAGATACTGTTTCTCGTTAGAATGAAGTAAACGTTTCAGCACGTGTCACGTAAATTGAGCAAACCATGGCACAAAGGACAGAAGGTGTCTCTAACGCGTAGGCATGCCTCTCGTGTCCCACACTCAGTGTCTAGATAAGAGAGCGGCCAGTCCGATCACACACGAACAAAGATCGAGCCCGTCACGGTCACGGCCAAGTTCAAGAGCACTAGTGACGGGACCAGGCAAGATACAATAAAAATACGGACACATTGTTCACCCCAGTTTAGACATCAATCAGCGTAAACGAACACACGATCTGCTGGCTGTCCCCTGCTAAGAATCGGATAGACACGCACGATGTTCTGTAAAATTAAATCTCGGCAAAAAAGCAGACGAAGCCGAAAATGTCCGCAGACACGATCTAGACTGACTGACACGGAGTTCAACACACAACAGCGTAGGCCCTAACCGGTACAGGCCGTAATGCCGCGTTCAAAATGGACCAGAATTAATGTCCCGACGCTAGGATCAGGACTGTCATAAATGAAGAGATTATGGCAGAGTTCAATAAGCAAATAAATGTTTAACGTTGACCTTACAAAAAAATCCCTGCGTGGATCTCCGACACAAAAGTATCCATAGGTTGTCACTCTATATTACCTAACAATACAATAAATGTATAATGCATCCCCCAAAATATCATATCTACCGTGAGTACTGACACTAGACCAACCATAGATCTTGTGCCACAACGTAAAGTTTTAACACATAAGCCAAACAAAATAAACATGATACTACTCTGCAACCATATTGGGTTTAGGGGGTCTCCTTCCTTATCAATAAAAGCGACCCAAACTATCAATCACCGTCTTCATCCCATCCAGCCAAAGCCCCTCCCGCACTGCACATATCAGATTCGTTCAACCCTTCAATATCACCTCATAAACAACCGAACTAACGCCTTACAAGTCAACTATCCCCAGACACAAAGTCACGCCCATACGTCTACTCCAACCCTCCCCAGTATGTCATACCCCACACCCACGGCATCCCTCATCCCTCTCCCGCTCCGTCCAGTCCCCTCACCTACCTGTGAACGCCAGAAGTTTGATGTAGGCGGCCCGCTGTCCGATGTTGGCGATGGAGAAGGTGGCCAGTCGCGTGCCGCCCGGTCCGGCCGCGTTCAGACTCAGGCACGGCCGGCCCGCCTCGCGCGCGTTGACGTAGATTTGTACGTCCGAGGCGCCGCCGTAGCCGCTCAGAGGGATCTGGCGGGGCGGGGCGGGGTGGGCGGGTCAGTGGGCCAGACAGGTGGCAGTATGGATGGAGACGAGCAGGGGGCGCTAGACGGGCGGGCGGGGCGGGATGGCAACTTGGAATGAGGCACAGCTGAATCGAGCAGAGGTCAGTGAGATACAAAATAGTAAGGGGAGGAGGCAAATGGATGGATGAAATACGATTGGCAGATGTGAGAGAGGATAAGAAGGCAATTTACGATTGTGACTAGGATGGTGGAATAGTGAGGGTACAAGAAATTCAAGACGAGATCAGTGGAACACCACAGGTCGATCACCACCAACAAGCACCAATAATAACAGCGGCATCAACAGAGCGATACCGGTTCCGATCACGTCACTTCAGTGCACCCTAGCGGCGGCTCCACAAACTACCGACACTGACAGGGGTACGGTACGGAGGGCAGAGACCGGGCCCGGGGCCAACTCTCCCTCACTGCTCAGAGGGGCACAGACGTCAGACATTGACGCGCTCCCTCTCACAAGAGCCGCTGTATCTCTCAGACTGACAGATCCAGAATGGTCAACAGACCGCTTACCCGTCACTCGATTATTTATAAGTGTTTCGCCGGCTTCCGTTTTGAAATGAGAAGCAACGTGAAAGCGGGTCAGAGAAATCGGTTTTGCCGTACGGATTCAGGCAGTTGGGTTGTTCCCCGTGCAGGGACATGGAGTCATTGCAATATGATAAATAGGAAGGGGAGAATATCTGAATGTTTATACTCGCATGAACCAATCCTTGCACAACGAAGCTACCACACTTTAGATTGACAGAGAAAAATGGCATATAACCGTTGGACATACCAGTACGTCAGTACATCATTGCACCACCAGAGCACCAATGCAAGCGATGGTAGAATAACGGTACATGAGTCGCCCACCCCTCAACCATGGAGCGCTCTCGTTGTTTATTTAGGTTTTAGGGCGCGTCAACAACGCGGAGCTCCATTGACAGCTACAGCATTGAGAGCTACAGCTCCGCAGTCAGTATATAATGATCTGAAACCGTCCCGCGTCTCACCATAGCGACGTCCCTCCTCTCCAGCTGACCACCGCCGCCGGTGCGGATCACCACAGTGCCCCGGTACGAGGAGCACGACGTCGGCTCGAACACCACGTTCACGTTCCGCTCGGAGCGCGGCGGCATGGCCACCTCCAGAGAGCTGCTCGGCTTCGGGAACGCCTCGAACTGGAATAGAAGGGGCGGGGGGGGGGGTCAGGGCGGAGTAAAGGAGGAGTAGACGGGCAGAGAATAGGGCTGGGAACAGCACAGCTGATCACAAAACATGGCTGGACAGTGGTCACGGGGCACGGCAGGATATTTGCTCTGTGTATGACTGAATATCTAATATGCACAATTCACATCGCGCGTTGCCCAGTCAGAGTTGGATATCAGAAGAATTGCGATATAATTATATTACCATCGTACCATGCTGCAATAATATGCCAGACTAAGAAGGCCCAGGCAACTTGAGCTGCCAGTAGTTTACGCAACAACCCAACTGACCCATTTACATACGCCGTAGGACCACGACCAAGCAGCTGTAAAATGACACGATAAATCAACACCATGACATATGACAGAAACAGCTGGCTAAATTCGGAGCTCAGTGTCTGCTGTTGATCATGTAACCGATAAAAGCTGGGTTCGACGGAGCAGCGATGTCCCGCGGATATAAAAGTTAGGATAGACAGGCAAATTTATATAGCGTGACATGAACAATCAGTAAATCATCGGAAATGCCTCTGGAAGACGGTATCACATGACGAAAACGTAGAGCGCCAATCGTCAATAACAGAAGTGCGTAGGCGATGCTTGTTTTTAAGTTTCCACCTCAGCATCAAACGGTAAAATACTAATAATAGAGAAACAAGTTGACATAAATATAATAAAAAGTATTTCTAGCAGCCACGATTCCCTGAATCGTGTCTAAGCTCACATTTGAATAACATCAGAAGACACAGTTGAATAATTATAAACAGAGACGTCATATGCGTTAGAATGACCAACAAATGAACACTCAAGTTACACCACACCGATCCTACAGTACCTCCTGCAATAAACCGCCAAGGTCATTTCCGTTCCTCCACAGCACGTCTCGGCACTGATATTTAGTAAACTGTCTAGCCCCACCACAAAACACAACAAGTCGATGAGATGTGGTTGGGTTCCGCGAAAAAAGAAAAGAAAAATCATCAGGCGGATATTGATTCTCGGTGTTTTGCGGCCGAGTCTTTCCTGGAACCACGCCAATAGCCCCATCCAAAGAGGTCACTGATGGGAGCCGCGGCGGAGAGAGAGGAGAGAGAGTACCGGAGGACTGGGGAGAGCTCGGGCGCCCCTGGGGAAGCGGCAGCATTCCATGGGG
Source organism: Amphibalanus amphitrite (assembly GCF_019059575.1). Lineage (NCBI taxonomy): Eukaryota > Metazoa > Arthropoda > Thecostraca > Balanomorpha > Balanidae > Amphibalanus > Amphibalanus amphitrite. The sequence continues at coordinate 83,044 of NW_024882407.1, read as the reverse complement.
ACGGCCGGCCGGTCGGCGCGGAGTGGCCGCGCCCGGCGGAGCCCCGAGCCCTGTTCAAGTGTCTGCGGCCGCCGCGGCTCCCGCGGCCAAAAAGGCGGAGCTTAGCTGGCGGCCAATCAGGCGAGAGCAGCATTCTGGGTAATGCGTAGCTCTTCCTGCGGCTCCCGCGGTCGCTCGGGAGCGACCGCAGGGAAACTTCGACATAAACTGCGCGCGTGAGACAAAACATTGCGGATTTCGCTCTTTGTCTCGGTTGATTTGATATGTTGTTAAGGAATAATTGCTTCAAAAAGGTACTAATTGAAGTGATAAAGCCATTATATAGCCATCACACACACAATTTTGATCAGCATCTCCTTCCAAAATAACTGTGCCATTCTCGTCGCCGGCCGCAGCGGCCGCAGCCGCGAGGGTGTTCAACCTACCCGAAATTAGGCTCCGCCTCCCGGCCGCGGGAGCCGCGGCGGCCGCAGAGCACTTGAACAGGGCCCCGGGCTCGAAGCAGCACGTGTGTGAGCTGGCCGAGCTGACCGCGCGGCGCGCCGGCCAGCCGCCGTGAACGGTGCCAAGGTCACGTCCAGACTCCAGGAGCGGGCCCCAGCAGCCGGCGGACCCATGAACCGCGCGCGGCGCGCCGAGCCGAGAGGGCGCGCCGAGTCGCGCGCGCGCGGAGGTGGCGCGCTAAGCCGGGCCTGGTTGGTTTGTGGAATCGGCTCACCGAGCCGGGGCCTCACAATCGGGGAGGAGCACGGAGGTAACAGCAGGGCCCAGGGGAGAGACAAAGACGATGAGAATAGAGGCCAGAACTCGCTGGAATGAGGGGAGGAGTCCAGAGAACACCGATGAAACGTGTCTGACTGAGACCGTATCGACCTCTTGAGAGATACCGCAACTGACGAATATTTTGACTCAGCAGATCGGTTCATGACTGACGACAGTGACCTATGTCCTAAGCGATGAAGTTGATGTGAAGCGTACTCCATTTGTCACTTTGAATCACGCATATAACCCTCGGGCCATTATGTTCATTGATAATTGTCTGGATTACAAGGATAAGCAACTACTAACCCTCCCAAGATCGATGCGACAATCCAATTCTCGTCAGTATCCACCCAATAACAGGCAGGAAGCAATCCCACGCAGGCATTCATGGCTCGCGGTCCCGTCGACGGTAAATATCGACTTTCTGCTGTCGCAATGCGCCATTAGCTGGCCTACTTTACCCACCGATAATGTCAGACCCCCATGGCATCAACGGACCCTGCACCACGTTGCGCCTACATTACAGCAGCATCGATACATGATCAGCGCCGGCATAGGCACCGAGGCCAGTATAACTGTCATAAAACGACACAAAACCACCATTACCCATAACAGGGTCATTGGCAGTATCACTGTGCATAACCTTCATTTGTAGCGTCAATGGGTAAAAGGGCTAAGATCACTGCTGACAGCAACAGACACCAACTCAGGAGGCACCAGCACTGATACGGCACCAGCACTAGTAGCAACACTGCTGGCGGTCACTCCTCCCAATTCCCGAATATCCCACCAGCAGTCGCCCGTTTCCGACATCATCCGCGGCTTTCTGCCGACACAGCCTCGGAAAGTCCGCACCCCAGCACTCTCTGTATCACCGTATTCGTACTGTACTGACCGTGACCCTAATCTGGCGTGTCGTGGCGGGAGCTGCCACTGGGTTCCCCCACCCGGTGACCCGGCTGCGCGCCCGGTGACCCAACGTACCCCTGTGACCCCACGGGGAGAGGCACTGCTGATCCCGCGACCCGCTACGGAGACTAGCGTGACGGAGACTGAGACGGTACAGTCCGCAGCGTCTATTCAGCTACCCAGAGAGAGCCCAAACAAATGTAAGCGATGACGATGATGATTTAGGAGTTGGAGCGTCCGAACTGAGGCGGTCATCGGTGCACAAATGCAAATAAACCTGAGAGGTACGAAACTACGCCAGACTACTATGGACGTCAAACCCCTTGAGACCCCACTTTTTTTGCGATAATTTTTAAATGCGTCAACTCTCGTTGACAATATTCTGGCAATGTGTGTTTTAGAACCTGCCGAAACTTTTATTACTAAGGTATTTTGACGCCAAACGATTATGAAAGGTACTTCTCATTCACTCGTAATGTTAAATTTCACGGAACGAATCTGCTGTTTGGGTAGAGGCTACGCGCTCATGGGGCGGAGCCACGCAATGACGTCAGCGCTAAGCTCCGCCCTACCCCTCCGGCGCTCCTTGCCCGGCGACCGGTCACTCGCGTCTCTCGCTCCATTCAGGCTTGATGGTGGGCGGTGGCTGGTAGCGGTAGCGGGCGCTGGTAGATGGCATTTAGAGCAGATGGCGCTGGTGGCGGGGCTCGAGTGTGGCCGAGCGCAAGCCTCTGCCCGGGCCTGAATTGACCTTAGCATTACGAGTGAATGAGAAGTACCTTCCATAATCGTTTGGCGTCAAAATACCTTAGTAATAAAAGTTTCGGCAGGTTCTGAAACATACATTGCCAGAATATTGTCAACAAAAGTTGACGCATTTAAAAATTATCGCAAAAAAGTACGGTCTCAAGGGGTTTGACGTTCATAGTAGGAGAGGATGGGTGTGTCAGCATACCTATGCAATTGCAGTATGCATGCTAATGAGCATACCACATTTCCACACCACCTAATGTTGACAACTGTGACAACGGACATGCCAAAGCAGCATTTAGATTCTTGCAAAACTGAGGTTAAAAAAAAAACATTACAATGCCTCATATAGGAAGCTATTATTTTCCTACGACGCCCTACCGCCGAAATCTTTTCCCGCACCTCATATAAATAAACGTATGCAAACCACGAGAATCGTGAGCGACAGATGAGCAACAGGGATCAAATTCGCGAGGAATTAGGTCGGCGTTGTACTTGTACCGACAGCGACCAATGATATACATCCGATGAGCCACAAAAACATCTGTGGTCGTCGCTCAGAGCGCCCACAAAAAGGGGCTCCGATTACAAGAAAAACTTATCTCGGGACTCATAACAGCATCCAACAGTGGGTTCTCATGTAGGATAGCCTTGCGCATCAACAGCGTCAAAAATTACGTACGTCAATGGTCGTACCCGCGATCACCTCGCTGCTTCTTTTATCATGCCTGTGAGGTGTATATTGTACAGACATAACATTATGACGTCATCACATGGATCTCAGCTTCAGTGTATCCACTGACTAGTGCCGAGATGACGTCACCCGACGTCATCACTCACACCTCTCAACACAGTGCCACCCGGCTGAGGCGCGCAGCCAGGCAGCCGACCGTGTGTCAACTGGGTCACGCCGGCCGCTGCACCGGCCGGCGGGCACGAGTATAACCGGCACGGCAGCCGGCCGGTGGACGCACCGCGCTGGCTCGCCGCCGCTGCGCCCACAATGCAGGCAGAATGTGCGCCGCGCGAGCCGCCACGCAACTCCACACGCGTCTGATGCAACTATCGCTTTTCATCACGGATTGCAGATTGCAGGTGAGCTGCTACGTAGTTAGACGCCAATGCCCTGGACGGCTTAAGCTCTGGATTGGCAGAGATGTACTGGAAACCGAAGCGCTATATAATCTGCATATAATTATGAAGGTGATTCATTTATATAGTCATCCTCATCTGCTATGGAGCCTTGGTAGGTAGATCCTTATCAATAACTACGGAAGCAGTCTCTCACGAACGTTTTCTCAGATTCTCTCATTCACAGAGTTGACACGTCGGAAGAAACCAGAAAAAAAAACATGCACCTTCGATGGCATCACGGTATGGGATCGACTCACAGTCCGGTGCCTTCAACTCCATTAGCAGCCGGTAGCGGATGGATCACATTGGCGCCTTATAAACCCACTGTCCGATACCGTCCGACCGTGCGACGGCGGTCTGCGGTTTCCTCAGATCAAAACCTGGCAGATTAGACCTGACCAAAGCCATTTCTGCGGTTAGATGCAACATATTGGTGCCCTTGACCGCCGGATGAACTTAGGGAAGCAGGAGCTTTGCGGGATTCCGGAATGAAGGTCAACGAGTTAATGTTGTTCATCTCCCCGGTGTTGCATTATGGGCGCAAAGCTTGGGGAACTGACAGCTGGTTTATATAACGTGATTTGGAACGCAATGTGATTAGGAACATACATATAATAAACGCCACAGGTAACACTTATTACGAACAAATCGTTCCCTTAGAGGTCTCCCCCTTCCCACGGCCACCTACCATTCCCTTGAAACGAATACCTTCACCGGCCTGGCGAAACCTTGACTGACATCCTCTACTGCAAAGCTGCTAGTATGTCGAGGTGAAAGACCTGGAACGGCACGACTGCCGACATAGGGCGTCGGCTTCCTCTAATACAACATCGGTTACGCTTCGGCGCTGATTGAAGTCGAAGGACCTAACTAGCCAACCAGCCGACCAGCCAACCAACCAAACAGCCTTCAATCCACCTACCCAACCACTTATCCAGTCTACAAATCATACCACCAACCAGCCAGCCAGACCATCACCCAGCCATACAATCAACCAGCTCGCTATCCATCCCGTCATCCTACCTTGAAGTGCGGACTGTCCTGGATGGCCAGTGTGAGCTGCATGGTATCCGTGTCGGAGCCATTCTTGATGAAGAGCGGCTTCACGGCACGGCTGCCGGCCGGTACGCCGGGCCACACCAGGTGCTCGCGGTTCGTGTCTAGCATGGTCGGCACCTGGAGAAGAGAGGGATGTCAGGATGAGCCAAAGAGGCATGGTCGGTTATAGAGACACACGTCGGTTACACTTCAGTCACGCATAAAAACAATATGACAATATGGTCATACACAGACGAAGACACAAATTACGATAGTCAAAGAATGTTATAACCTTCATTACGGTCACGCTGACACATACCTAGTCACGCAGTCACATATGGTCACATTAACAAATTATGGTCATATACACTCATCGTGGTCACAAAGATACACCACGGGCACAAATCGACACACTAAGGTCACTGAGATCAACTTTACATGCATGAACACAACACAAAACACGGCTACCCGTCGCATCGCGTTACCATAACCAAATGACGTAAGTCGTAACTGAGTCAGAACGTAACGCACCAAACTTGTCAAACGTTACAATGGAGTCGCACACCGTCACGACTCACGCACCAAACGGGCAATACGTCACAAAAATGTGTGTGACGCCACCGGGCGTGACGTTTTACCGTATCAGATTCAGGACGAGCCTGGCTGCGCGCCGGTGCAATGTAGGTCACTTCAGTGTTGCCGGGTCAAACAGTGCGATCGGTGTGGTAACAGGAATTCAGCGGTATACATACAACCCAATGCCAGACTTCGCTAGGTCTCAGTAACAGCAACTGGCCACATGGTAGTCATAACATAAGTTTGTAGAAGTAGAGCTCGTTTTGGTGGCTTTGGCGGCATGGGAGTTGCAAGGCCGTGGAAGTTGACAAACATCACGTGTACGCTCCATTATGCATATTCCGAATGGAGTGACTTCGCTTATGGGCATTACACTGTCTTGAGGTTAATGCAAATGTCCATGACTTGACAATGCAAAGCCCAAATCGCCTATGCGTTGTCCTGCCGGTGCCCATCATACATGTCCCGAGGATGTTGCCGCAGGCAGTGGCCTCACGAACGGGGACGTCACGGATGGGACCTCACTGACGGAAAACTCACGGGTTGGACGCCTCGCGGGTGGGTAAAACGCGGGCGGGGAAAATCACGAACGGGGCCCTCACGAACGGGGGGCTCACGAACGGGGACCCCACCGTCAAGGCATCGCTCAGGTACGGACCGTGAGCGGCACAGCCGCGCGGAAGCAGTGCCAGGACGCCCGAGTACACTGCCCCCGAGCACACGTGTCGTCCGTTCCGGTAGGCACGTGCCGGCAGCTGGAAACCGGCCACCGGCCGCGGTCCGGCAGCGCCGCCGATACCGTTAACAGTTGCGGCGAACCAGTTAGCGCCGCCCGACGCGTACGTCGGCGGATAGAGGGAAAAGGAGAGAGGAGAGAGGATGTGGAGGGACTGAGTTTCGTGGAAATTGATAACAGGGCTTAGCATTGTTTTATGGTTGACCCCATCTTATATAATTTCAGCTATGCTTTGTACTAAATAACTGACTGAGGCCATTGGGATTTAACTGGATCAATCAAATCCAGCGTGGAATTCAATGGATGGAATCAATCCATGCGTTATAGAAGGGATAGAAGGAGGATCTTTTCAATTCATCAACACCTTGACCAGCAGTTCTTCTTCAAATACAGTCCATGTAACAGAGCTGACAATAAATATATGTGAATCGTAGTGCAAATGACTTTAAATTTTTGCATACAGGACAGAAAAACTTAAGGAATTGTTCTAAGACAGGTTTACCTAAAAGAACATAGGTTACATATTTAATTGAAGGCCCTGTAGGCTGCAAGGTGCATTTCCTTCATTATCAATAACAGCGAGGCGCGAGCTTGCAATTAACACAGCCTTATAACCATTAACCAGTATGAATTTTAGCCCCAGATAAAATTTAAGAACTCAACTACTAATAACAAGTAATTGCCTTACACTGGCAAAAACTAGCCAGACAAACTGGTACAAAAAATGAACATATAAAACAAAGTTCAACAGGTTTTGATAGAAATTACACATATCATATCATTGTTGCACAATGCACATAGAATTGTTGCTGTTGCAAGTTAATTGCCAATTGCCACTCAAAAGCTTAGGAACCAATTTTACCAAATGGTTTTGGGTTTCTATTCCATCCTTATGCTCAAAGCAAAAAACTTGAATATAAACTTACATTTAATTGAGCTGACATACATCATCTCAATTCTCAGAACATGATTTAAATTTTCAGAAGCATCGCTGATCTATTCTTTATCGGCATTCATCCAATTGCCCCAACTCAGGTTCCTCAAGCTCGAGTCACGGCTTTTGATGTTGTGAGCATCTGGATGTGGCAACAGGCTCCAACATAATTTTTGGAGACAAAATGAAATAGCTGTTTACCACTTTGCCTAGCTACCAAAGGATATCTCAGTCCTTAGTCCACAATAAGTCAGATCACACTGAAAATACATTGTTTGGCAATATCAATATTGAGAGTACCCAAGCCTCAAACAATAATGCAATGCATCCTAAACTGAAGTCAATTTCATACTGTGTAAATAGAATTAGCAATATTTGACAAGAAATGCTACATTATTATTTAATCTATTAACCTACTTCAAAAGAGTGGGAGCAGACAGACAGTGGGAGGGGAAGCGGCGAAAGCAGCGCAGACAGCAACCACCATTTATCAGCGTATAAAAAATGAACCACACAAAAATATGATTTAAAAACAATTGTACGAACCTACCATTCACGTTATCCAATGGTTGAACCTCTTCGGGCAGTGCCAGCACTCAATTCACATGTTCAACTAGCCCCACACTCGCCTCGGATACCTTCCTCACCACTGACCCACTTCCACTGTGACGTCACGAACGGGGATCACGTTCACTTTCGCCGCCGGGCGCCGCTTAGTTGATCCAAGCTGAATCAAGTTGAACCAAAGCAGTCAGTTGACCCATAGACAGTAGTGTAGCCATAGGCAGATCCGGTGTTAGTTCACCTCAAGCCTATAACAATGCACAAAACAGCTGCGGGAAAGCTGGCCGGGGCCCGGGCCGCCCCCGTGGCCCGTACTGATAAAGACAACAGCCCGAGCACTGGAGCGCCCGTAACCGCAATTGTGCTGCCACCTATAATAGTTCATTAGCGCGAAGTCTAGCCTTAACAGAAAAGAGGACGCTGCCGGCTGCAACCTATTACACCGCAGTGTGCTGGGGTTACCGAGTACCGAACCGATTGAAGTAACGATCCGAACAATTTGATGAGCGCCTCAGGTTTGAAGGTTTTGATTATTTTGATTGATTCGGACCAAGAGAAGAGAGGATACAGGGAGACACAGGGCTAAAGGCCCCACCAGCTGGTGAGCCGCTCCCCGCAACTGTTGATATTGAGCAATGCATGTTCATTCCATCGGACAGAACCGGAACGAGGGGGCACTCAACCGATCAAACTGTCAGCCTTGATGAGTTCGCCCTAATCCCCGTCCACCCTCGCTTTCTTCAGCAGCATCCCATTCGTCTGCATTTGTATTTGTATTTGAATTTGTATTTGACAATAGCAGACACTCTACAGCAACGCGTAGCTTTTACGTGTCCTTAGTCAGAGATGAATAAAAGAGCAAGGCAATGATGTCGCACAAACACACACACAATGACACACACGCACACACAGTACACACAGTCACGCATCAAGTCATCGCCGAGTAAAAATACGTTTCACTGCTCGTTTAAATGCCGCGGGGTCTAGTCTGCATAGTTAGTTCGCACACACTACGTTGTCCGGGTCCGGGAATGCTGGGAGACATACACATCCGTCCGTCATCCACATCTGCGGTAAGTAGGTATAGTCGACTACAGAATGATGTTCCACTTTTTACAGGCAATTATTTGCCTGGAGTGGTAGGCTGTGCCGCATCACACGGGCTGAGTTCACAAATTATAGCTTTGACCCAATGCTCACAATCGACACGTTTTATTGTGTGATAAACGGTACAACTTAGCGCTCCGGTCAACTGATAGCTTCTGAGGAGTGGAGCATCACATCATTCTGTAGTCGACTAGTCGACGATACAGGATACAGCCTCCTCGAAGTGATCGAGTGGCGGCTGACCCAGAGTAGGTATATAAAATGGCTGATCCATCAGGACAATCCCTTCCCGGCCGCCGGGCACCGGGACGATCTACATACCACCGTGACGCACCAATTCGTGATCCACTAAAATCAATGCCTCCAACCCCTACCCTATCCCCTTATCCGCTTTGCAGCATAACGTCTATCAATGATCGAATTGCAGAATAATAATGAAGGGAAAGGTAGCACGCTTCAGAGTAATTTGAAAATGAGTGTGAAGTAGTTAACGGGGACATTTTCATATAGCTTGTCCACCAAGAGACATTCTCGATATGTTAGTTTCGAAGAAAACAAATGGTTCAATGAAGCACAGTCGACTGAGCGTATTGCTGGAAAATAACCGTAAGCGGACAACAAAATAGTCAGGACTTTCCTTACTACTACATAGAAGAATGATTCCAGCGAGATATTGATACAAAAAGTCAATTGAGTCTTTGTATTCAAGAAATAAATACCGTGGGTAAACGAAACAAACGGACAAACGCACACAAACACACAAACGAGAAAATAAATAACATAAAACACACAAATAATGAGTTATTTTCCACCGGTCGGTATCGTGTCACATCGCGTTATAGAAAGCCAGACGTCAGTCACATCATGGACATGTGTCGGACGTTTGGATCTACTGGTAGCGGGGCCTGTAGCCGACGATGACGCGCTCATACTGGGGCTGGTAGTAGCCGGCGGGAGCTTCGTCATCATCGTCCTCCTCCTCAGGAGCCTCGTAACGCTCCTCCTCCTCATCGTCATCATCATCAGACGCCTCCGGGGTCGGGTACTCGGTGGGCACCGGGGTGGGCAGGTGGGCGCCCTGCGGCTGGAAGCCGTTCCCGTTGGCCACGTAGACCACCTTGTAGACGACACCGTCGTCACCGGTGTAGCTGAACTGGCCGTTGACGTCGTAGCTCTCCTCGTCATCGCCGTATCCCTCCACCGGCCTGCCCGACTCGGAGGCGTAGATGCCGTTCTCAGTCTCGAAACTGGAAAAGGGAAATAGAAAAATATTGTTAGTGGAGTGTGCAAATACAACATCTTTCCTCCTGGCTTTCCAGTGATTATGAAATGGAAACTTCACATAGTCTTTAGATGGACGTTTAGTAGAAAAAGGAATAATTATTTATAACAAATACAAATATTTACCTCGCCCTTGTTGTAGCTTTCGGTTTTGAACATAAACGATCAATAATATCAAGCATGAACTTACTGCGAGTCGTAAGATTGGTCGTCGCGGAGCTTTGCCTCCTGCATCAGGATCTGGTACACCTTGGGGGCGTACGTGGGGGCAGCGTAGCTGCGACTGGGGGCGGCGGCGGCCACGGCCAGCACGGCGGCGAGAACGAGCTGCAAAGAAAACAATGCATCAAATAAAGCTAAACCTTTGCAAAATTCTCATTTATGGAGCCCAATGCAACATTTGATTACACTGTAACCACCCGCCATACCACATGTCTTACCAGCTTCATGTTGTGTGTGTTGGTGTGGATCCGTCTGTGTGAGATCTGATGCCGGTTCCATCCTCCGGTCCTCCTTTATACCGTGCCTGTGAAACCTACCTGGTCAGTGGTACGGTTAACTCCTCCATGGTCAGGGGAGTGCACCCGTACCCCGGAGGACATCCTCCTCCCCCTACCTCCCCGTGTCTAGGTCAGCAAGGCGTGGCTGGTCGGTCGGTGACCTTCCAGGGACACCAGTATGATGACATGCGATCGGATCGTGTGCGCTTGGTAACACGCTGTGAAATGTGGCCGACTGATGAAAAGAATTTCGTCTTACAAACGGTCATTGCTAATTACACGACACGATGTGACAAAATCGTAAGCTTATCACGCGCCGCCACAATTACCAAGTCACCAGTTTCAAGCTAAACGCGCAGCACAATGGATAGGACTTATATCGGCTACCGCGCCATAACCCCGAAACTGGCTATTGAATTGAGCGTGACATAAGCCTAAATCCAAGTGCCTGTCAATAGCTATAAGCTCTTTGGTCCGGAACGCTGTTGAAATTTCAAGAAACAGAGGACTACCGCAGTGGCGTATTCAGGGGGGGGGGCATGGGGGCCATGGCCCCCCTTTCCGCCCAGCCGCCCAGATGGCGCCCCAATTAGCGCCGACTAGGCTGATGCTGTTTTACAGAGGGAACATAAATTAAAAAGTGATGTGCAGGCAGGAATCGAACTCAAGATCTCTTCGGGGGTGCCTGGACACCCCTATGTCCTCCAGGGCACCCCCAAATAGGACCTGAGCCCCCCAATGTTGAAGGCCGAAAGGCGCCCCTCCGGAAACCAGAATATTCCGAACCCCCAGGGTCGATGGCGCCCCTGAAGAGCCGCTGGCATCCACCTGAACGGAACAGTCGCCCCATTAAAGGTTGATGGCGCCTCTCTGAAGTTCACAGTTGCCCCATTCAGCCCCATCCAAGATCGATGGCGCCCTCTGAAACCACTGGCGCCCCTCTAAAGCACCTGCATTCTTCTCAAGATCACAGTCGCCCTATCCAAGATCAATAGCGCCATCAAGAGAGCCACTAGCGTCCCCCCCCCCCACCCTTGAGACTGAAGTCGCCCCATTCAAGCCCAATGACGCCCCTCCAGAGCGTCCGGTGCGCTTCTGAAGATCACAGTCGTCCTCATCCGAGGTCGCTGGCGCCCCTCAAAAGTCACTGGCGCCCATCTAAACGGAGATCACAGCTGCCCCATCTTAACCCGCGCACCGACGGGGGGGGGGCGGATATCCGCCCCCCCCCTGAGGTTTTTCGCGAATAGCCGGAAAACCGCGGCGCGTAGCGCCGCGAAATTTGGTATGACTATTCCCTTATCAATTTTACACATGGTGTGCAAGTTTGAACTTCCTACCTTTTAAGGTCAGGTCACCAGGTCACTTTGAATGACCCAACCTCAAGTCACTTTTTTGCAACTTTGTCACCGTGCCAGAGCTACAGTAGATGTCGGAGGCCTTTGAAAGTCGCAGGATGTTATTAGGTCGTTAGTAGCTACAATTTGTATATCTCGGAATTTTGATATCGGTGACCTAAGGTCAGGTCAATTTCGCGACCTCCCCATTATAAGTCAATGGGGGAAAAATCAACTCCCTGTTTTTACCACTAAAACGGGTCGGAATGGCCCCATATACCATACATGACTTCATATACGATCAACCTTCACTACCTTGAGGTCTGTTTTGCTGTTGGGCAGCTGTGAGGTCATGTGACGTCATCAAAGGTCACCAAAGGGTTTTGGCCAATAACTCCGTACAGGAACAAGATACAGACGCGTGGATGGTCTCATTGTGTTCAGCTCGTCAAGACGCATCGAATGATATACATGATGACCTTGAGGTCACGTGACCTGAGGTCAACCTTTGACCTTGACCTTTCGAGGTCAACATATACATCATTCGATGCGGATTGACGAGAGGATTACGATGATGCCCTTAGTTTGTTCCTATCTTGACTAATTCGAAAGTTATTCGAGAAAAACTCTCTCCATATTTAGCGCCGCCATTTTGACTTTTCGACCCCTGTGACGTCATCTTTGACCTGACCTGAAAATGACCTTATTCAAAATTGTAGATCTTGACCGTGCGTATCCGATGCCGTTTACCGCTTGTCGCTATCTTGCTTCGTTCTCGAGATCTCAGGGGGGGGCGGTCATCCGCCCCCCCCCCCCCCCGTCGGTACTAAGTTGGCGCAGACCCCCGTCGGTGCGCGGGTTAGATCGATGGCAACCCTCTGAAACCAATGGCGCTCTTCGCACCCGGCGCCCCTCTGAAAATCATATTCGCCCCATCCGAGACAACGCCCCTTGAGACTACAGTCGCCCCACCCAAGCTCAAGGCTCCCCTCTAGACTCTAGAGCGTCCGGCGCCCTGCTGAAGGCAACAGTGGCCCCATCCATGCCCAATGGTGCATTCAACACAGTCTAAAGATCATAGTCGCCCCATCAATCAGAGATCGCTGGCGCCCCTCAAGAGCCACTGGCGCCCGCCTGAGCCGGGACTTCAGTCGGCCAATCCTAGATCAATGGCGACCCTATGCAACCACTGGCGCCCCTCTGAAAATCCCAGTCGGACCATCCGAGATCAATTTCGCCCCGCCCCATTCAAGATCGATAGCGCTCCCCCCCCCCCCTCAGAAACCACTGACGCTAGGTAATTATTTGACAGTGGGGCTCTCTCATCGACACCAAGGGCCCTTTTGAAGATACCGCAGCCAGGCGGCGCAGAGCTGGGCTAGGATGTGCCAAGCGTTTCTTATAAGGCAGCCTCGTTAGTGCCACCCCTCGTTGCGATACTGCCCCCCAATGCGACGCCGCCCCTTCACCGTACAATGCCACCCCTCAATGCAAGTGATGCGTCTCAGCACAGTGCCGCCCATCATTGCGATACCGCCCCCGCCTAGCAGTGCGGTGCCGCCTCCAGCGTAGGGTGAATAGGTCAAAAACGCCCCCATTAAGCGCGAAACCTTCTGACACTCAACCCAACACAGATTACTCAAACCTTTGGGCACCATCATGTAGCTCATTCTTTTTACTACACTTTGAGACCAAGAAAAGACACCTGCGTGTGGTATTTAACCCCCCAAAAAGGTTTTCGCATACCCTTACAAAAGGGCGTTTTGCCCCACACCCTGGGTAATACGCCCACACCCATGTGCAAAGCGCCCCCACCCCATCCAGCAACAGAAAATGATGAACATGGCAGAACTTGACGTCATTCTGAAGTCATTTGTGATCAACCTATCATAGCCTTTGGAATAAAATTTTGTTGCAATGTGTAAAATGGATGCCCGGAGGAGTCCTGAAAGTTTGGTGACGATATCTGCAGTCGTTTAGGATATATCAGCAAAAAAGGACGGGGAGAGGCCTTTTCGGCACCCACCTACAGGGCGCTACCCTGCACTCTCACCACCGTGCAAAACGCCCCCCTTTCAGAAAACTGGGGGCGTCTTGCCCCATGCATCGAGTAGGCGTCTTTCCCCATCCACTCCATTTCCGGTCAACAAAATATTGACAAAAAACGCGCCACTAACGCCGTAGCATAATAAATTCAACAGAATGGCAATAAAACGCAGTTTTTAGTGATGTGCACAATAGCAAATTTTGTGATATAAAGAGGGCATCAAAATCTTAGGAATCTTCTGTAAAAACAACAAAAACAACACCCAAAACCAACATCAGCACCTACCCACGCTGCTCCTCAAGACGCAGAACCAGAAATAGAGACCTACGTAAACAAGCAGCTGACTGTTCTGAAAGACAGGATAAAACACCTATCCGTCGATAAGAAATACGATTTTTTAGGGGAGGCGTTTAACCCAGGGGTGCGTTTTCCCCACAGTTACCCTATGCGTTTTTTTTTTAATTGAACCTGCTGGGGGTGTTTGAGCACCCACTTCTAACTCAGCTTGTGGGCCACGTTGAGACCCGCAGTAGGCGGCGTTCGAAAGAGCGTCAAAAACTTTTGCAAAACTACTTAGACCATTTTTAAGGTCAGGTCGAACTGGTCGAAGGTCAGGTCACCAGAGACAACCGAAAATCAAATTTCGCCGATTTTGACATTTTTCGACAAAGCTCAAGGCGTAAATCAGGATTCAGAAAGAGATTGAGCTACAGCCCCGCAGCAAAGCGCATTCGATAGCTCTTTCTTATTAATTATCTCAGATTTGACCTAAGGTAAACGTTTTAGCCTCAAAATATACGTTTTCGCGGAGGACGTTTATCTGTAATACCTTTTGACTCAGACCTGCCCGAGATTAGTTTAACCCTCGCCCTGGCAGGGCATTTTTCATAACACGGCCTGGCAGGGGGGGGGGTCGATGCGACCCCCCCCCCCCTCGCGATTGGCTCCTATGGCACCTAGAAACACCAAATTTGGTAGGTAGGTGGGCCCCCTGGAGTTCTCGCCCCTGTGCAAAATTGGTTGCTCTAGGTCAATATTTAGGGGGGTTTTGGGGGGTATAAATGTAAAAATTTCGCTAAAAACAGGCCAAAAGTTTTTCGCTTATAACTTTTGATCTAATAAAGATAGAGAAAAAAGAAAAGCACCAGTGAACTCAGCACGTCAAGGCGCGTCGAATGATATACTTTTTAGCTTGCTTAAGTGTACTTAAAGTTTTTCTTAAATTTTAAGTAAACTTAAATTAATAAATTAAGTTCAAGTTAACCAAACTGCATCATATTGCATATCATTCGATTAGGCTGATCACCAGGAACACAATGGTACCATTTTTTAAGCTCTAGCGTCATTATGTGCCAAGTTATTGGCAAAAACGTCATTTGACCTCAGTTGACCTCATTTGACCTGACCCATGGATAAGTACACCAAACAACGAAGCACCAAGTGACCTGCTGTTAAGTACCGTGGTTTCAAAGCACAAAAGTGATAGAACGAAGCGGATATCTCCAGTATTTTCCGAATTTAGTATTTTCCCATAGGCTTAAAGGAAACAGTCCACTTTCCTGAAATCAGTATTTTGCTATTGATTTATGATTTTTTATGCTCAAAATAATCATGAAATAAAATAAAACCTTTTTGTAAAAACAATTATTTTCTATATTTTAATATAGGACGAACTATATTCTGTGTAAAATAATTTTTGACGCGGAAGCTTATTACGCATTGACCAATCATATTGCGTAGCTCAAACCTACGCATACTGCATTGGCTGTAAGCAGCACGCTGATTGGCTGACGATGACGTGGCTACATTCCTGTGCAAGGCACGCATTCCTCTACAAGGCACTCTTTTCGGAACGAGAAATGGAATATCTTCGTCTATGGTGATCGTTGAGCCGTAAAAGCTCCTGATTTGTGCTAGTCTCAGCTCAAGCTACGAAACTGCTATTCCAGCTCAAAACCCCATGTTAAAAGTGAACTATTTCCTTTAACATTACGACGTAATGACCTCTAACTGACCTCAGGTCAGTGACCTCAAAAAAAGCCGGAATATATGTTATACAACTCGGTGAACTTAGCACATCCTGAAAGTTTGAAAGAAATCAGTCGAAAACTGTGAGTTGGACAGGTGCAAAAAGAAAATTGAAATTTGACCATGACCTTGTACCGGTTTTTCTGACCTGGTGACCTGACCCAAGGTCACCCGGACCTGAAATTTTCAGGTCATATGTAAAAAGGTTGCCCCATAGGCTGTGCCAAATTTGGCGGCGCTGCGCGCCGCCGTTTTTACGCTATCTTCGAAAAACCTTAGGAGGGGGTCGCATCGACCCCCCCCTGCCAGGGCGAGGGTTAACCGGCATCGTGTTCCATTTTTCGACACGAATCAAATGAATTAGTATTTGACATTAAAAGGTCATTTTGAGAATTTGACCAAAGGTGAAGGTCATCACCTAACCGGGAATGGTCATATTGCATATTAGTCGAACCGTATTGTTGAGAAGGAAAATAATTATATAAGGTGTTTCATTGCTCTACCATATCTCTATCAAAAGTTATTGTCCCAAAACTACTGAAGACCTTTCATGGCCTGATATGACCTCAGTAACATAAAAGGGGTCACATCTAGTGATGTCAATTACGGAAAATCGGAATACCGATACCAACCAAAACCGTGGGGAAATACCGAAAACAAACCAATTTGGAATCATGATGAAAATACCAACTTTTTACCAATTTTTTAGCCTCTTATACATTAGCGAGGGCTCATGATACCAACAAAATACCGATTACACTAGGATTGAAATACCAAATACCAAGTTGGTATCGGTTTGGTATCGGTATACCAAAAAGTTGGTATCCGATTGACATCTCCAGTCACATCACGAGTTAAATTTTCCGATTACATGTGTCATATTTACCTGTATCCAGATGTTTGAGGGTGTTTTCGTTCAAAAGAAGAGCATTTCAATTTTCTCCCATTAACCCGCGCCATGCTGGGGGAGGGGGACGTTTTTACGCCCCCTCCTTAGGTTTTTTGCGAATATCTCCAAAACGGCGTCGCGCAGCGCCGCCGTTTTTGGTACACCTGTTCATACATCTTTTCCACACATCTTGTGAAAATTTCAGATCCGGGTCGTTCAAGGTCAGCTCACGTCAAGTGACCTTTCCTCAGAATAAGTTTAAAGGCTCGCTATAGCTACACCGACTGAACGATCACTTTTCAAACTTTCAGAGATTGATAAGATAAAAAATATGTATAAAATGTTTATCTCGGACTTTTGATATCTATGACCTAAGGTCAGGTCAATTTTGCAACCTCTCCATCATAAGTCAATTGGAGAAAATTGAAATGCCCCTCTTTTGAACGAATGTGGTTCAAACCCCTCTCAAACATCGGTTCATGGGTAAACACAACACACTGAATCGTAAAAATGCACCTGGCGACCCTTCTGTGTGCCCCTGAGGTCATCTCAGGTCATGAACGGTCACCAGCAGTTCTTTGGCTATAACTTTTGATAGAGACGTGCTAGAGCGGTGAAAACACGTCAGATGTGTTCAGGTCGACGATACGGATCGACTGATATACAGCATGGCCGTTTCCGGTCAGGTCATGGCCTTGACCTGAGGTCAAACTTTCAAAATAACCTTACAATGTCAACGAATAGTTCATTCGACGCGTTTCGACGAGAGGAAGACGATGCTGGCAAAATAAATGTCGTCACTGTCTTGAGTCAAAAGTTATTGCAGAAAATGTTTTTGATTAAAACTGCAATTTTGGAGTTTTTGCCCTCTGGAGGCTAGTGACAGTCAGTCACTGGAGGCAGTCATGCATGTCCACAAGTAGGGGCTGCACGCACTAGACATCGAATTGTAAAGGTGATTTGTGGAGAGAAAAAAAATCCAGAACGTAGGTATGTCAGCGTTCGGTCGCCTCTGACTGCAGTGGCTGCTGGTATGACAATGAGTTGGGATCTCATGGTGGATCTCATGGTCTTAAATGTTCAAGTCTTTCCTTGATCCCAATTTAGGCAATGCAGTCGCAGCGTGAATCCTACATACGTGCGGTTTGAGATTCTAAGCACGGCCACCCCGGTCGACCACAGGCTGCAGCCCACAGGTCACTTTGGATCAGTGAGTAAGCCTGTATTTTTTTTTTGCAAAGAATATAGATTGTGCTTATTGATCAACGTATATTTTACCGCTTCGAATTCGCATGGATGCGTATTTTGAGAATAAAATGTCTGCAGCCTGAGCTCGCTTCCTATATCATGCTAAAAATTCATCAAGATCAAGGTTTTTTGATAAAAAAAACACCGGGCTGCAAATTGCATGTATTGGATTTTATGAAAAATCGGCGAAAGCTGGTTCATATACTCGTATTTTGCAACACCTATAGTAAATCATGCATGAACATGACGTTACATTTTAGCCTGACACCCCTGTCACTAGCTGACAATGGCGCCCCTCTCAAGGGAAAAAGTCGCCCCCTCGAGCACCATGCCCCCCCTTTCGCTGATCTCTGGCTACGCCACTGGACTACCGACTAGTGGCACTATGAAAGGCGATAACCAAGTAACATCCATTATACTGGCCTTTCGTTCCACGGTTATAATTTAACTCGGTTTCTTTGTACCTGCGCTACCTTGTTGCACGTTTTGTTATCCAAGCGGGCTCGTTAGCAACTTATTTCCTGCGTTTGATGTGGCAGCAAAAGTGTTTCTGTTTAGGGTTTAACCGAACGCTGGTTGTCTCATGCAATAACCCTGGCCTTCAAATGTTCAGCCCGCCAGTCCCCTGCTCCAGTCCAGCCCCCCCCCCCCCTCCCTCCCCCGGTTTCGAAGCATGACACTCGTCCCATTCAACTGGTCCCTCGTCTCAGCCCGCCAGTCCCCTGTCTTGTCTCAGCCCGCCTGTCCCCTGTCCCAGCCCGTCGTGCTGAAAAGCACCCCCTAGGATTATGACAATTCTCCGCCCCTGCTTAAAATTGACGTCTGTTTCTGTCTCAGAATTGTTTAATTAACTTCATTTTTAGTGGGTATGTACATATTTGTCTGTTGTATAATATAGTGCCTAGCGGAGCAGCCGGCCAAGTCGATTCCATTTTGTCTCTGTAGAGAAAGGGAAAGTGAAGAACGAAAAATGCGTTTCGTATAGGAGTGAAGGAATGAGTAACGACTGAAGTTACAATTTTGAGGAACGCCAATTGCCTCTGGACTGGGTCGTTCACAAGGCCTACAGTTTTGCAGATTCAGCTCAGTCTTATATTTCTTTCCTTTTGGCTCTGCTGAGCACCAGTAATCAGAAACATTGCTCATATCGAAGTGAATGCTGCTCGTGATCAGCGCCTACGAATTCACAATAGGTGTGCGAGTCATTATGTGTACAGGACCATCCAAAAGATCAACTGAGGTCATCTGAAAATTGAGATCACCTTTGGCTGTCTAGAAAGGACCTTTTTATTTTTTTCCGACAGCAAAAATCTTAACTTTTTTCCGAAAACAAGTACACATCTCGATGCGTCTGAACGAGACAGATGTGGTGCCATTGTTTTTGTTCTGCTACGTTTTTCGTAAGTTATTCGCCAAAAGCGAAGTAAAATCCGTATTTTTTGTTGGGTTATCAACCTGACCACCGGTTGACTTGAGGCCTAAAGAATTGAATTGGCTCGCTCTCGTACAGAGCAGCACGCTTGTTTTTAGCGTAAAGCTCCTGCTCATTTATATGAGACATCCAGTATAACAAATGATAAGTCAATTTTTAGTTTATGTTTGTAGCGTTTCAAAAAAGGTAAAGTTTACCCATCTGCAGATAGGTATTTTATAGAATTACCTTTTCGGAGAAGCTGAGTATTTACTAATCTCTAGCACCCTTATCGTTTTACATCTTGTTTAGCAGAGTTAAGTTCCATTAATTCGGATTATGATCGATAGGCCCTAACACATACTCCAATTCCATTGTACTTAAATATGTATCGGTGTCTGCATCTTTGAAAAATCTTCAATGCATTATCAGTCTTCGAACATTTCCAAGGGGAAGAGGTCATACAATGCATCTTATTGCTGCTGTTTTGTATTCAGCTTATGGACACGAATAAATAGCACAACACAAACAAATAAATAGCATTGTATGCACAGTGACGAAAACATGTATCAATTACCGTGGTCATCGTTGTATCACATCACGTAAAAGCCAGACGTATGTCACACATGTGTCTGTCATGTGTCGGACGTATGAATCTACTGGTAACGGGGCCTGTAGCCGACGATGACGCGCTCATACTGGGGCTGGTAGTAGCCGGCGGGAGCTTCGTCATCATCGTCCTCCTCCTCAGGAGCCTCGTAACGCTCCTCCTCCTCATCGTCATCATCATCAGACGCCTCCGGGGTCGGGTACTCGGTGGGCACCGGGGTGGGCAGGTGGGCGCCCTGCGGCTGGAAGCCGTTCCCGTTGGCCACGTAGACCACCTTGTAGACGACACCGTCGTCACCGGTGTAGCTGAACTGGCCGTTGACGTCGTAGCTCTCCTCGTCATCGCCGTATCCCTCCACCGGCCTGCCCGACTCGGAGGCGTAGATGCCGTTCTCTGTCTCAAAACTGGAAAAGGGAAAGAGAAAAGGCATTGTTAGCTGTTCAGTGTTCAGTGCACTCTCGGCATGAAATGCAATTTACTGTTACTCCTTGTGCTCTTACACTGCCCAGTGCTTTTAATTGCATTGCTTACTTCTCTGCGACTTTCTCTTCCAGAATATTCATTAAATTATTACTATATAACTTAATATGAGCGTCGTTGAAATGGAATGAATGATTATCCGTAACAAGTGCAAATATTTAGAACAACTTAATCAGAGCCTTCGGTGACATCCACTCAAAGCCCTAGTCGTGTGAACTTACTGAGAGTCGTAGGACTGGTCGTCGCGGAGCTCTGCCTCCTGCTTCAGGATCTGGTACACCTTGGGGGCGTACGTGGGGGCAGCGTAGCTGCGGCTGGGGGCGGCGGCGGCCACGGCCAGCACGGCGGCGAGAACGAGCTGTGAAAAACAGGGGTGAGTCGTCAATTGTGAATAGGTTCATATTTTTGCTGTAACATTATGTTCCTTAAATTTTAAACTTTATTTTATTCCTATCAAATGAATGTCATTGTGAGAAGGAAAACTCATTGATTTAGTGAGCTCGTAAAGGTGCTACTAGCATCTGTGCTCTTTCATCTTACCAGCTTCATGTTGTGTGTTGTCGTGGATCTGTCTGTGTGAGATCTGATGCCGGTTCTATCCACCCGTCCTCTTTTATACCGTCCCTGTGCCGTTAAAGCTAGTGGAACAATTAACCCCCGTTTGGTCAAGGAAGGACACGCGCACCCCGGAGGTCGGAGGACACTTCTGCCCCTCCCCTCCTCCCCACCGCAGTCCTAACGAGGGGGGGGTGAAGGACAACTTCGGGAATGGGTGGGAAGACGAACGGTGACCGTTAGTGTCGTCTTTTTTTAACCCGCGCCCGGCTGGGGGTCCTGGATTTCCACGCCCTGCTGGGGGGGGGGGGTGTTTGAACACCCCCCCCCCCTTGTAACTCGGCTCCTGGGCCACGTAGCGATACGCGGAAGGCGGCGTTCGAAAGAGCGTCAAAAATAATGACGAATTCACTTCGGTCAATTTTTTGGTCAGGTCAAAGGTCAGGTCACCAGAGGTCATTGAAGGCAAAATTTCGCCGATTTCCAGGTCGAATGTCGACAATTTCCAAGAAGCCAACGCATAACTCGAGAACCAATAGAGCTACAGCGCCGCGGAAAAGCGCATTCGATAGCCCTATTAAAGCCCTTTCTGAGTAATTCTCTCAGATTTGACCTAACTTCAACGGTTTTGCCTGCGGGGGGCAAAAATTGCAAAAATAGCCGATTTTTTTCGGAAACAGTTTTTCTGCAATAACTTTTGACCCAAGCCTTGTAAGAGCTTACTTTTGCCAGCATTGTGTTCCTCTCGTCAAGACGCATCGAATGAACTATAAGTTGACCTTGAAAGGTCAACTTGAAAATTTGACCTCAGGTCAAGGTCATGACCTGACCGGAAAGGGTCATGTTGCATATCAGTCGATCCGTATCGTCGAGCTGAACACATCTAAGGCGTTTTCATCGCTCTAGCATGCCTCTATCAAAAGTTATATGCGAAAAACTGTTAGATACCATTCGTGACCTAAGATGACCTCAGGGCATAAACAAGGGTCACGGACACCATTTTCATGTTCAGTGTGTCTAAACCACTTGTAATTTGGTGTTTGGGAGTGTTTGTAATGTCTTTTGTACAAAAGAGGCGCATTTCAATTTTATCCCATTGACTTATGATGGGGAGGTCGCAAAATTGACCTGACCTTAGGTCATCGATATCAAAATTCTGAGATAAACATTTTGTACATGCTTTTGCTCTTAGCAATCGCTGAAAGTTTCAAAGCGATCGGTCACTCGGTGTAGCTATGACAGACATTGAAACTTTTTATGAGGTGAGGTCACTTCAAGTGACCTGGTGACCTGACCTTGAATGACCTTGGTCTGAAATTTTCACAACATGTGTAGAATTGATGTACGATAAGGTGTACCAAAAACGGCGGCGCTCCGCGCCGCCGTTTTTGAGATATTCGCGAAAAACCACAAGGGGGTGTTCAAACACCCCCCCCCAGCAGGGCGCGGGTTAAACTGGGAGTGGACGAGGAGATAATCCTAAATCTGCGAACAAGATGGCATATGCCCTTTGATCATTTATTAGATTAGATAGCTGGCTAAAAACGAATCTGATAAATTGTTTGAACCGTGGACCTACACGTACAGGGTGTTCCGAAAGTTTGACGACACATATTCAATGCCCATTAGGAATTTCAATGTCCAATGTCCTAAGCAATGAATAAGAAGAATAAAAGCCAGCCAAAAATCTAAGGCTTCGATGATTATGCATACACTAGACAAATACAAATGTTTTGAAAAGTAATTCGGAATTTTGGAAACCAAACCCTTCGCTGTAACTACAAAAATATTTGCCTATACCGATTTTCGTCTCTCTCCGGAGACTGATAGGTAAAAGGTTACCTGCTTTCAAGCTCTTGCAGGGGAATCACCTGCAGTTTCTCTGTCAAATTTTGGTTTGACGAGTTCCCCGACAACATCTACTTCTCCCTGAAAGCTGACAGCTTGCAACGGCATCACTCATGAGTATTTTGTGGCATTCTCTGGCGCCAGCTCCTTCACGAAGATTGGCGCCGACACTCCAAGCACCATTTTCCCTTTCAAAACGACCCTATTCCTGAACAAGCGGGAAGTGCCAGGGGTAAATGTTTCGCAGCATATCGTAGCAGAAAGTGTCGACCGTCTGTTTTTGAGCCACATTGTGCAAATTTTGCAAATCCCAAGCGGCTGTCATTGCCCATGCCAAAACATTCGCTGGGTTGCGGTGTATTTTTCTCAGGAGAGCTTCTGCCTTGTAAATGGCCCAAACCTGTCTCTCGTGTGGTTTTGTCGGGATTCTTTTGTCTGAAAGAAAGAAAGCTGATCGCTCCA
This sequence comes from Amphibalanus amphitrite, assembly GCF_019059575.1. Classification (NCBI taxonomy): domain Eukaryota; kingdom Metazoa; phylum Arthropoda; class Thecostraca; order Balanomorpha; family Balanidae; genus Amphibalanus; species Amphibalanus amphitrite. Next base: position 59,838 of record NW_024882407.1, on the reverse strand, counting down.
GATCAGCCTCTTGAAAATTCCTAAGATTGCAGTTTACATTAACGGACGTTTTTTGGCCAATTCTAAGTGGCATTGTTGACTTTTGTGTTATTTTCCTGAAAAATTTAGCATGATAGATGTCATGAATAATTTTAAACACCATTTTGGCTTTATTTTACCTAGGTCTAGGTCTTATTTTGTCTTTTTGAAACCAGTTAGCTTTGCATGTGAGCTTCTTGCCAGTTTTCAATAGTTTTAAACGCATTTTCAGCTGCTTCCCGGCACACGAGTCTGCTGTCTCACGAAGGTCGTTCAAAACGATGTTAGTCTCGCATGCTTCGTCCTTACAAATTTCATCCAACATTTTTTTTTTCAGATAAACAGAGAGTTTCAAAACCAACCCGATTTTGCGACGTTCGTGTTCATGCCTGACTCATGGTCAGAAGTGAATCATTTTGTGAGCTCATGAAGGAACGAATGCATGGGAGGGGAAAACGGTGAAGCTGCTTGAGGACGGTTGTTACCAATGCCAATGCTAAATTTCGACGCTGAATTTACGGTCGATTCAGAATTATTGACAAAAAGCATGGCTGGTATATGTCATCGGACCTTCGGGACATGTCCCGAAAATTAAAAAAAATGTGAAAATGCACCCTGTACAGGGGTCTATGTTTAAGCTAATAAGATATGGCCTAAAAATGTCATCAGAAAAGAGGTATTTTCCTTTCGAAAATGTTGTTAGTGAGCGTAAACCATTTTTGTCGGTTCAACATTTTACGCTTTACATTATCCAGTACCCTTGCGAGGAACATGGACAATGTTAAATGTTATACTAGTACATTAACCCTCGCCCTGGCAGGGCATTTTTCATAACACGGCCTGGCAGAGGGGGGGGGGTGATGCGACCCCCCTCGCGATTGGCTCCTATGGCACCTAGAAACACCAAATTTGGTAGGTAGGTGAACCTTCTAAAATGCTCGCCCCTGTGCAACTTTGGTTGCTCTAGGTCAATATTTAGGGGGGTTTTGGGGGTATAAATGTAAAAATTTCGAGATAGAGCAAAACAAAAGCACCAGTGAACTCAGCACGTCAAGGCGCGTGAAATGATATACTTTTTTGCTGGCTTAAGTGTACTTGAAAAGTTAAGCACATCTTAAGTACCTCAGTTGACCTCATTTGACCTAACCCATAGATAAGTACACCAAACAAAGAAGCACCAAGTAACATAATGTTAAGTACTGTCGTTTCAAGGCACAAAAGTGATAGAACGAAGCGGATATCTCCACTCTCCAGTATTTTTCGAATTGAATATTTTCCCATAGGCTTAACCTTACGACGTAATGACCTCTGGCCTGAGGTCAGTAACAGAAAAAAACGAACTATATGTTACACAACTCGGTGAACTTAGCACATCCTGAAAGTTTGAAGGAAATCAGTCCAAAACTGTGAGCTGGACAGGAGCATAAAGAAAATTGAAATTTGACCATGACCTTGTACCGGTTTTTCTGACCTGGTGACCTGACACAAGGTCACCCGGACCTTAAATTATTAGGTCATATGTAAAAAGGCTGTCCCATAGGCTGTGCCAAATTTGGCGGCGCTGCGCGCCGCCGTTTTTACCTTATTCGCGAAAAACCTTGGGGGGGGGGGGGGTTGAATCAACCCCCCTTCCAGGGCGAGGGTTCACTTCTTCGTCTGACATGCGCTTCTTCTCACATAAGAAAATTATAGTCCATTCAACGAGTCCCGACAAGAGGAACAGTTGCCCGTAAAATCAATGTTGTGCTAGTTTTGAGAAGAAAATTTTCAAAAAAAAACGTCAACATTGACACTTTTCGCCTTATGGAGGCTAAATTGCTGACACCATAGGTCAAACCTTTCAAGAATTCATAATCCAGAATTCAGGAAGAGCTTTGAAAGGGCTATCAAATGCCCTTTTCTGTCGCACTCTATCTTTAATCGTTTCCATGAGTTAGGCGCCGCTTTGTCGAAAATCATCGAAATAGGCGAAATATGACCTTTCATGACCTCTAGAGACCTGACATTTGACCTGAGCTTAAAGTGAGCGCGCTACTTTCCTCATGTTTTTTTAACGCTCTTTCGAACGCCGCTTATGCTCGCGACCCAGGAGTCGATTTAGACGGGGTTTGTTCAAACACCTGTTTCCTGGCCCGGCGTGGTTGGCGCCGAGCAAGCAATGGCCCGACGCACACTCCACCAAGATCTATAGCTCAAGCGTTAAATAGTCCTTCACTTGTCCTTTCTCCACTCAAACTTAGAGAAACACAAAGTAAGGTAATAAACGCGCGGAATCGCGATGTGATCAAATCGAAACTACATCGTTCCTAAATAGGTTTTTACTTATCTTAGTTACGAGGACAGATTGTTATACGTCGTATCCAGTCTAATCTATTTTTATCTAATCTAAACTGCTTGAAGCCAGCAGACAATTTGCCGCCTGCCCAAAGCGTTCCCTTGGAGTGGAAAATAAACTGACCAGCAAAAGTGCTCATTCCGGGCCATAAAATGTCCTCCCCCCCCCCCCCTGGTCAGTCTCTAACGGTCACCAGGCGGCCCACCACGCCACGCTGACCCAGTTCCACACGAAGGACAGATGAGGGGGAAGGACGGCGGTGTCCTTCGGGGGTACGGGTGGTCCTACCTGCACAGCACTGCGAGCCACGGTATAAAGGAGGACCGGGGGATGGGACCGGCATCAGATCTCACACCGACAGATCCACGACAACACACAACATGAAGCTGGTGAGGAGAAGAAAATCTTCATGTGAAAAAGAAAACCCACTTTTTCGAAAGTGAAATGGATATAGTGTCACCATTTTTTAACGTAACTATTTGCTTTCCACATCTTCTGCCTGCCTATGCTATAAGATCAGACATTCCTTCGCCAAACTAACAAAAACTTATTCTCCACTTCACAGCTCGTTCTCGCCGCCGTACTGGCCGTGGCCGCCGCCGCCCCCAGCCGCAGCTACGCTGCCCCCACGTACGCCCCCAAGGTGTACCAGATCCTGAAGCAGGAGGCAGAGCTCCGCGACGACCAGTCCTACGACTCTCAGTAAGTTGACACGACTAAGGCCTTGAGTGGATGTCACTGAAAACTCCGATAAGGGTGTGCTAAATATCTTCCGATGATTCAATGCCATAAACATCTGGAAAAGAGAAGATGTAAGACGTTGCAAGTGAGAAAAAAAAAACGGGGAACCATCTCGCCTTACACGTATATCGGAGATTTTGCTAAACAGCTAACATGTGTTTTTTCTCTTTCTCTTTTTCAGTTTCGAGACTGAGAACGGCATCTACGCCTCCGAGTCGGGCAGACCGGTGGAGGGATACGGCGATGACGAGGAGAGCTACGACGTCAACGGCCAGTTCAGCTACACCGGTGACGACGGTGTCGTCTACAAGGTGGTCTACGTGGCCAACGGGAACGGCTTCCAGCCGCAGGGCGCCCACCTGCCCACCCCGGTGCCCACCGAGTACCCGACCCCGGAGGCGTCTGATGATGACGACGATGAGGAGGAGGAGCGTTACGAGGCTCCTGAGGAGGAGGACGATGATGACGAAGCTGCCGCCGGCTACTACCAGCCCCAGTATGAGCGCGTCATCGTCGGCTACAGGCCCCGCTACCAGTAGATCCAAACGTCTATGCCCATGTGTGGCAGGCGTCTGGTTTTACACTGATGTAATACGTTTCGGACCATGTGAAAAGATTCGAGTCTAGCTGTGATGCTTGCTATTTATGTATTTGTTTTGTGTTATTTATTTGTACCAATGTATCGAATACAAACCAGCAGTTATCACGTATTTTCATTCCGTGAAATAATGGCGTTCAATGATCTCCGGCAAGCGTAAAATCTTATTGACATTTTCATGCATGCGAGTTCAAAACAATGGCAAAAATGAAAACGTAGCAAAACTATAAAAAGCGAGCGACTACTAAACCCGCACTGGGCCAACCGCGACGGCCCGAGAGTGTTTAAATCCCTCCCATCCCCTCACCCCCCACCTCCACCCCCTAGTTTGGCTACTAGCGACGTAGTGAAACGCGTTATGCAGTATGTAATCGAAAAAGGGTAAAAGATATGACGGAAGTACTTCGGCCATCTTTAGGTCAGGTCAAAGGTCAGGTCATTAGAGGTCATCGCAGGTCAAATTGCCTATTGCAACATTGTTGTGACAAATCGGCACAATTCTCGGGTACCGATAGAGATGCAGCGCCGCTGGAAGTTGCATTTGATAGCCCTTTTAACGGTCTTTCTTGGGTAAGCTTTCAGATTGGATAGCAGACCAATGGTTTAGCCTCCAGAGAGCAAAAGCTCCGAACATAACCGTTTTTTTACAAAACAAGTGTTCCTTTTCTGTAACAACTTTTGACTACAGAAAAGTACGACTTTGCTTTTGCCAGCATCGTGTTCCTCTTATCGAGGCGCGTCAAATGAACCATAATCTGATCCGTAAAGGGTCATTTCACAAATTTGACCTCATTTCAAGGCCATGACCTGACCGGAAAAGGTTATGCTGCATAACTGCTGGAGATCTTTTATGGCCAGAGATGACCTCAGGGACATAATGAGGTGTCACGGGTGAAATTTTTCCATTCAGTGTCATTTTTGTCTGCAACTTGATGTTTGAGAGTGTTTATAATGACGTTTGTTCTAAAGAGATTCCTTCCAATTTTCTCCTTTTGACTTGGCAATGGAGAGGGCGCAAAATGACCGGGCCTTGGATCAGATCACCGTATCACACTTCCAAGAGAAAAATTTCTATGTAGCTACATATATTGTTACTCTTTATCAATCACTGAGCGTTTTCAAAGCGAGCCGGTGTAGCTATGGCAGGCATAACTATTTCTAAGGTATAAGTTCAATTGACCTGACCTAGACCTGGTGACCTTACCTTGAGCGATTTTGGTCTGAAATTTTCACATTTGCAGAAAAGGTGCATGAACAGCTGTTTCAAAAATGTCGGATAACTTCTGAATCTCGCAACGCCGGCTGTCTTTGTTGCAAATGAGCGAGCAAAGCGTGCGAAACTAAGCCTTTCGTAAATGGAAAAACTTCAACTGTCCGGCCTGCCGCGGTCATGCTCCCTGTTATTTCAGTGCCCCACTGGATCTGCTAGTACTGGACCTATGAACTCTCGTCCGCACATGCCATTTTCCCACAAAATGTTTAGTGCAGAGCAGAAAAACTACCTGGAGCGGGGGGGGGGGGTGGCAACACCCCATGTGATGGCGAGGGCTAGTTAGTAGTCACTTGCGGTCTTTGCTTGTAGGGTAGCTTCCTCACTTTTACCATGTGCTGGACTATTCCCGATGCATGCGGGTGACCTCCACTGCACGTGCCACGTGCAAAAGGAGAGGTGTCAATTTTGCAACTGATGTATTCCCAGTACCGACACCATAACGGAACACCACTCTCGGCCACAGCCGAGGATGGCGACAAGGATGAGATAGAAGACCTCAGGGAAGCTACAGCAGGACAGCACCAGCTACCACGGTCCACGGCAGGGAAGTAGCAAGTAAATTTTGTTGTTTCTGCGAATTGTTTAAAATGGCATGCGCCCTGCGGCTGGAAGCCGTTCCCGTTGGCCACGTAGAGAGCAAGCTGACAGCGTTCGAGCCAGCTGAGGAAACGTTTGAAAATTACTTACAGCGTTTCCAGTTTTATTGTTCAGCCAATGATGTACGAGCCGAGTCCAAGCAAAAGCCTTTGTTTTTAACGGTTGTTGTACAGGCAGTTTTTCGGAAGATCAAAGATTTGATTAGTTCGGTCCAGCAACAATGGCAATAACTCGTCAATTACTGTGCAGCGTGCCACCAGTGCTGAAAATTGGCATGTATGCAGGCAATGCATTTCAGGCAATGCAGCGGGCAATGCATTTCCATACGTCACGGTTAGGGTGATACTGCACGTACGCACGAGCAAGGGTCGCTTCCACATCTCAGGAATGAGTGGGTAGATTGTGCTCCAATGTGGCTCACCGCCAGAGACTGGTAAATAGGTGGTTGTCCTCAGATCATTTTTAAGTACCGCTTCGCCCTTCTGCACATGTCCCAATGGATGTTTGTCGCCCTAATAGATGTCTTATTGGTTAGATTATTAGACACAGTCACTTATTGTTTAGAAGGCATCTGATCAATGCTGATTTGTATTAGGTACCTTGGCACATATAAGTAACAAAACACGGACAAATAAATAGCAAACAACACGGCTAGACTTGAATCATTTCAGTTGGTCAATAGCGTATCATCTTCCGCACAAAGCCAACCGTCTGAATGAAGTTTGAATCTACTGGTAGCGGGGCCTGTAGCCGACGATGACGCGCTCATACTGGGGCTGGTAGTAGCCGGCGGGAGCTTCGTCATCATCGTCCTCCTCCTCAGGAGCCTCGTAACGCTCCTCCTCCTCATCGTCATCATCATCAGACGCCTCCGGGGTCGGGTACTCGGTGGGCACCGGGGTGGGCAGGTGGGCGCCCTGCGGCTGGAAGCCGTTCCCGTTGGCCACGTAGACCACCTTGTAGACGACACCGTCGTCACCGGTGTAGCTGAACTGGCCGTTGACGTCGTAGCTCTCCTCGTCATCGCCGTATCATGGTGTGTCGTTTCGGGAACTAGCGACCCGCAGCCGGGCGCCGCGGAGAGGCGCCCGCCATAGGGTTTTGGGGCTATTTTTTCACGTTTCGGTCTGAATCGTGAGAAGTACTGGTCGTAGCAAATATGTTCCCTGGTTTCTGAATTTTCCGCTCACGTGGAATGCGATAGGACAATAGTCATTTTCGTACAGACAAAACTGTGCCCGCGTTTTTTGGTCAAAGTAAAAATGTTCAGCAGCTTTTAACACGTGGGCCGCCGCAAAACAGGGTACACCGGAGGACTTAAGATTCAATATCTCCTAAGCCATCATAGATTGAGATAGCAAATATGTTCCCTGGATCTATGTAGATAATACTTTAGAGAACACTTCAGGCCAAAAATTGTTTCTCGACAACTTACACCCAGCCCGCGTTTTTGGCTTAAATGCAATGCAACACGGCAGCCGACCTTTAGGGCTCAGTTAGCGAGTTCATTTTTTAGCGAGCACTTCGAGCATTTCAGCGTTCGATGAAATGACATATTTTTTCAACGCAGTCGTTTCTTCATTTGCATCTAAACGCGACCTATATGATAATGTGATTGTATCGTCACACTAGAAGGTGTAATTCATGGTAATTTATAGGGCTAATTCTCGGCGCACAGCAGCAGACGGACACCGACTGACCCACCATCTAAAGGCAGTTTGGCGAAGCAGTATCGTGAATCACAGCCGCGAGATGTCCCTAGCGTAGAACACCGTCTGTTTGCCCAGTTTAAATACGTGATGTTTGCCCTCTGTCAACCCCTCAGTCATGGGGTTGGGGTCGCGGATGAATGGGCGACCGCCCGCCGCGCGGGGAGGGGGCTGCTCCCCTAACCCGGACCGCCACGGCATGGGGACGGTCCCGCACTCGCGTGCCTCACGTCGCCGCCTCACACCGGTCAATTACGCTGGTTTTGAGGAACCGCCCATTGCGGTGGTGGGTGATCCAACGCAGGCCATGCCAGAACCCCACTGAGGGGGTATCACCCGTGTCAGCTGGCTCAGACCCATGATATCCCCATACCGAAAGCGACGTTCCAAAGAGCAATATGCCTTTAGTGGGTATTATTGATGTTTAATTCGAGAATGTATGCATGGATGTAAGCAAATACCTACATGATATGTTGAAGTACCTACTCCAACTGTACAACTCTGGCCTCTCAGCTCGAGGAATAAACTGTTTTTACTTTAAGGACAGATTTTTAGTGATTTAACACTCGCACTTACATATAGCGGGGTCGAACGGAACCCCTCCCGGTTTTTCGCGAATAATTCGCGCAAAAAGCGGCCGATCGCAACGAAACTTTCAGTACCCTCGAGTTAATCAATTTTACACTTACTCTTAAAATTTAATGACCCTGGCCCCAATGACCTTTGACCTGATTCATGGTCTGATTCTCGAGACCATGTTTGACCGGAATCGCGAATTGGCGTATGTCGGCTGAGGCTCACATTATCCGCGCAATTTCCAATCTTTTTTTTGGTGTGGGTTTCAAGGTCCTGTGAAGGTCAGGTCAAAGTCATTGACCTTTGATGACCTTGCTTCACTATTTCGAGTTTTACATGTTTCTATGGTAGTTTCTGGGGCTGATTTCGAATTCCCATTTGGAGATTTATGAAATAGTTTTGGTGCCCTCGTATGCTACGAAGCTGTCAATAGTGGTCAACACCTGCTATGGATGGCCGGCAGGTCACCTAATGGTTGACCTGACCTGACCTGACCCGACCTGGCCTAAATACATTAAAAAATCAAAGATATGTGATCAAAGCTAACATGAACTACGTGTTCAGCACCCCACAAAATCCCTTTTTCAACCTCACTTTACGAACTTCCAGCAAGTCCCGATTTTCCCGATTTTTGGGTCATTGACCTGACCTGGAAGGTCAACCAGTGACATAAATAAGACCATAAAATTGGGTATCATCGGCTTACTTTCGTTGCGGGCAACGCGCTCGTTTTTTTCTGCGAAGCTCTAGCTCCATCAGAGGCCAAACGGCAAGGAGAGTCCAACGGACCCCCCCCCCCCCATATACGTTAGACGCTGGCAAGCACGAATACGGGCGAGGGTTAAAACGAAGGAGAAATATACGAGCGAACGGACCGCGCAAGCGAAGCGAAATCTTTTTAACCCTCGCCGGCACAGGCCATTTTGCGTCCATCGACGGCACAAGGGAGGGGAGGTACGACCCCCCTCGCGTTTGCCCCTGATCGAGCTACAGCTTCGCGGAAAAAACGAGCGTGTTGCCCGTCACGAGAGGAAGCCGGTGATATCCAATTTCAAGGTCCTAGGTCATCGGGAGACCTTCCAGGTCAGGTCAATGACCCGAAAATCGGGAAAATCGGGACCTGTTAGAAAGTCGTAAAGTGTGGCTGCTATGGGATTTTCCGGGGTGCTGATCACGAATATCGTGTAAGTTTTGATCAGAGATTTTGTTTCTAAGCATTTAAACCAGGTCGGGTCAGGTCAGGTCAGGTCAGGTCAACCGGTAGGGGTCGTGACGGGCATTCGTAATGCGTGTCAACCGCCTCTGACAGCTTCGTAACATGTTACGAAGGCAACAAAACTACTTCGTAAATGTACAAATGGTTGCTAAATTCGAAATCAGCTCCAAAAACTAGCCTAGAAACATGTAAAACTCCAAAAAGTGAACCGATGTCACCAAAGGTCAATGACCTGACCTGACCTGACCTTCAGGTGACCTTGACAACCACCCTAATGCATGGGAGGAACATCAAATCACATGTTGGAACGTTTGAAACCACGAAAAGCTTGCAAACGCGCGGCTAAAGCGAGCCGACATACGACGAATCGCGATTCCGGTCAAGCATGGTCTCGGAAAAGAGGTCACAGGTCAAAGGTCATTTGGGTCAGGGTTATGAAATTTTCAGGGTAGGTGTAATATTAATCAATACGAGGGTATCGAAAGTTTCGTCGCGATCGGCCGCTTTTTACGCGAGTTATTCGCGACAAACCTTGGGGGAGGGTGCATCAACCCCCACCCCCTGTGCCGGCGAGGGTTAACCCGCGCGGGGCTGGGGTCTCCAGCCGAACGCGCGGGGCTGGGGGGGGGTAAATTTTACCCCCCTGTTATCTCCCGAACTAATGGTCCGATTTGGAAAATTCAAACGCCAATCGAAAGCTCTCATCACGAACTACTAAAAACATGTACTTAATTTAAAGTTTGAGGTCAAGGTCAAGGTCAGGTCAAGGGTACAAATTGCAAGTTTCTACAGTATCGGCCTTGCACCGTAGTTGCCGAAGAATGGAGTCATGGACTGAGACTGATCGCCCAAAACGTGTTCTTAGGCTACCAAGACAATATTCGTTGCATACAATATCATTCAGAGGTCAAGGTCAAGGTCCGGTCAGGTCAGGTCAGGTCACCAAAAAACAAAATATAGAAAAGGGCATGTGCGACACATGTTTTATGGGTCATTTTACTCATAGAATTCAATAGGCACACTCAATAAGTGATATGGACCACCTCTGGATGAATTTCAGGTCGAGGTCAGGTCAAGGTCAGGTCAAGTGAGGTCAAATTTTGAAGTTGGTTGTTAAGGCCTAAAAAGGTGTCTATCTGATGCAGTTTTTCACGGCAAATCGAATGGTGCTATTTTTGTTTCCGTACGAGGTCCAGAACTTCCAAAAAAGTCATTTTTCAAAAATTTTGTGTGTCGTAACGTCATAAAATTTTGAATAACTCCCACATTTTTGAACCGATTCTTCTAAAATTTGGTATGTAGGTGCACATAGACCATTTCTCTGACATATATTCCGGTTTTTTCGATAGACTCAAAATTTTGGATTTTATAATGATTTTCCCAAAAGTCAGTTTTTTGAGAAAAAAAATTTAGGCTAAAATCCAAAATTTTCAAAAAACCGAGATAGCCATTTGATAGACAAAGTAAAATTACGTATAACCTTTTTGTTACGTCTTGATTCCTTTAAAAATGAAGACGTTAGCGGCGTTTGAACTTTTGCCGCTTTTTAGGCGAAAATGGCGAACATGACGTCACTAAAACGTCAATTTCTCAAAAAATTTCCGACGGATTTCGCTCAAATTTTCAGGAAACGTGTCAAATTGATGTAAGAAAAGGTACTGAAAGTTTGGCGGCGCTGCGCGCCGCCGTTTTTGAGATATCGCAAAAATTCGCGAGGGGGGGGGTAAAATTTACCCCCCAGCCCCACGCGGGTTAAGATAACGGAAAGATATCAGCATTTACATATAACGGCCCGGCCCAGCCTGTAACGCTTTTGAGAGGCATATATTTCATGCCTCAGTAACCGTTGCAGTGGTTGGGCTGATCGACCTGCCGCCCTTTTTGTTGGGAAGCCTATTTCTTCTACCCCGTAATTAATTGCTCTTAATACATCTACATATAACATACATAGGTGATCGTCGTGGCAACTGGCACGTGTCACGCGAAAGCTGTTTTGTTGAAGTAGCACTTTTGAAAGACCTAAACCTTTCTAGTAGAGGTTTTAGCCAATGGGTCTACAGTACAGGGATATTTCTATCTTCCACTCCTCTGAGAGCTAGAGCTTCGCGGAAAAAATGAGCGTGTTGCCCGTCACGAGAGGAAGCCGATGATACCCAATTTTAACCCTCGCCGGCCCTATTGGTTTTCTACATATCGACACCTTTTTTTAAACCCCACAACTGTTCTCCGGTGAATTTCCGGGAAGCACGAAAGATCTCTTTTTAGAAGTGTCCAATCGTCCGATCCTGATCAAATTTGTGTGTTCGTAAGCTTGCTCTGGCATTGCTTGATTTGCCAAGACAGACAAACTTAAGAAAAATCGAGTGACTGTACCTTTTTTGAAGGTTTCTAAACAACTTGTCTGAGCTTCACGGGAGAACAAATGTGGGGTTTAAAAAAGGTGTCGATATGCGCCAGCCGAGAGGGGGGGGGACGAGTACGACCCCCCCTCGCCGTTTCGCCCCCTGGTGGAGCTAGCGCGTCGCGGAAAAAACGAGCGTGTGCGCCGTTACGAGACGCAGAGATTGGTACCCGATTGTAAGGTCCTAGGTCAACCGGTGACCTCTGAGGTCAGGCCAAGTGCCCCAAGGCACGGTTCAGTTTTTGGTGAATAACTTCGCAACAAACGGCCGCAGAGCCGCGATTTTGGCAGCATCGTGTTCACCTCGCTCAGGCGCGTCGAATGATATACTTTTGTTCGGGTCAGGTCAGCCTAGGGTGTTGACCTCAGGTCAAGGTCAGGTCAGCACCCCCAGGTCACGAAGTTGGTCGAAAGAGGTCATGTCGCATATCATTCGATTCGGCAGGTCTTTCTGAGTCCATTGGTGGCTTTCCCGACTCGCTAGCTCAATTTGATCAAGAGTTATTGACGAAAAAATAATATGACCTTGATGACGTCATAAATGACATCACGCAAGGTCAACATTGCAAAAGTACGCATCTAACCTTGCAAGGAGTGCATTAAATCACGATTCTGTGTGCTTGAGATAGTTGTAGATCGTTGCCGTCGCCAGAATAGCAGTCTTTATTTTTCCCCATTGACTTATAAATGGTGAGGTCACGAAAATGGCCTGACCTCATATGACCTTTAGGAAAAATCCGAGATATACAAGTTGTGAGACTCATAATGGATACTAGATCCTGCAAGTTTCATTTCCCTGTGACATCTCCTCTGGCAGTGAGGGCGTTGCGAAGTTGCGACATCTGAAGACCGTGCAGAGGTTCACTTATGACGTCATATGTCAGTGACCTGACCTGACCCAAAAATGCGGTTGGTGCCAAAAGATCCGGCTTGAATCAAAGGTCAGGTATGCCAAGTTTCAGCTCTCTATCGCCAGCGTGTTCGGAGCTATCGCGAAAAAAAACCTATGGGGGGGGGCGGCACCCGCCCCCCCCCCCCTCGGCCGGCGAGGGTCAAGGTCCTAGGTCATCGATTGACCTTCTAGGTCAGGTCAATGACCCAGAAGTCGGGAAAATCGGGACCTATTAGAAAGTCGTTAAGTGTGGCTGCTATGGGGTTTTCCCGGGGTGCCGATCACGAATATCGTGTTAGTTTTGATCACAGATGATGTCATTGAGCATTTAGACCAGGTCGGGTCAGGTCAGGTCAGGTCAACCAGAAGGGGTCGTGACGGGTATTCGTAGGGGAAAGTGGGGTAAGACGGGCACCTTAACTTTGGAGCCATTTTTCGGCCGGTTAGAAACATCATAGAAACGGGAAACTTGGTGAAAACCTTTTGTAGACATTTTACTTCCATTTGCCAGAAGGTGAGACTTAGGCCTGATTCAACAAATAATCTGCAGCTATTTTTGCAAAACCTTGCAAAAACCCGTCTTACCCCACCCCATGGGGTAAGACGGTCACATGGGTAGGGCAAGACGGCCAGCTTCTTTCACCGACCAGCACAGCTCGCAACAAATGTCCGAGATTAGCCGCATTGATACAGTCGCTCGTTGGTCTCAAGTGCTTCGGAAATGGCAGTATACGAGATTCGTGCAGATGGCGTATGCTCGTATATAACTAGGCCGTAGTTCAGAAGCCATGTAGAACCGTTTTCACATTCATTATTCGAGAATAAACTGTGCCGAAGGAATATTGCTAACATGTCTGTGAGTATCGGAATCGAACATATTCTTATTAGAAATGCTTCTATTCTTCCTACAGCAACAAAAATATTTCACCATTACAGACCCATTGGATTCATACTAGTTGCCCGTCTTACCCCAAACTCAATGTCAGAAGTTCAGCACGATTTTTCTCCGTGGACAATTTGATGCAGACAAAGCAAATCCGCAGTAAATGGACACTGGTGGCATATGAGTGTACCACAAGTGATAGCGAGTTTTTAACTCTATAGTGCTTCATATAAAAGCTTGCCCAATACATTATAAATGTTTTCAATGAAATGAGTGTTTTATAGAAATCAAAATAAAAGATTATCGACTGAACACAAATTCACCAGACTTCAATGGTGGTGTGTAGTGGGAAAGGCAATTCTGGTCCTAATTTTTCTCGCTCGTAGCGCTATTGGTTTGGTCTGCAGAAGGGGTGCCCGTCTTACCTACCCTGACCGTCTTACCCCACTTTCCCCTAATACGTGTCAACCGCCTCTGACAGCTTTGTAACATGTTACGGAGGCACCAACACTACTTCGTAAATGTTCAAATGGTTGCTAAATTCGAATTCAGCTCCAAAAACTGGCCTAGAAACATGTAAAACTCGAAAAAGTGGACCGAGGTCACCAAAGGTCAATGGCCTGACCTGACCTTCAGGTGACCTTGACATCCACCCAAATGCATGGGAGCAACATCAAATAACATGTTTGAACGTTCGACTCAAACCACAAAAAGATTGCAAACGCGCGGCTAATGCGAGCCGACATACGCCGAATCGCAATTCCGGCCAAACATGGTCTCGGAAAGTAGGTCACAGGTCAAAGGTCATTTGGGTCAAGGTCATGGAATTTTCAGGGTAGGTGTAAAATTGATCAATGCGAGGGACTGAAAGTTTCGTCGCGATCGGCCGCTTTTTACGCGAGTTATTCGCGAAAAACCTTAGTGGATAGTTGCATACCCCCCCCCCCCTGTGGCGGCGTCCGGCGAGGGTTAAGCGGTCGAAAAAGCACTTTTGGACAATTGACATGTGAATGAGACGTGGAAAGGCAGTAAAAACAGCTGCAATGGGTTCAGTTTTACAATAGGAAATCGATTGGGATGCCACATGAGTTTTACCGGTCAGGTCATGAGCTCGACCTTAAAAAATGTTCATCTTTGGAGGTCAAATTACACACCATTCTACACTATTGGACGAGAGAGACATGATGCTAGCCGAGCGGATTGTTTTTAATGCCTATGTAGTATGTACCCACAACAATGACAACAATGCACCGCTGGGCTACGCTTCGCTTGCGTTCCAGGACCGTAGTGACGTCACAGGAAGGGACGCGGGCGGACCGCTGATGACTCGCCCGCTGTCAAAGGGCGGGCCATGGGTTTGACGGGCGCACAATAGCGGCCGCGCGCGTGTTCCTGAAAGCGATAGCGAAGGCACGGGCGCCGGAAGGGTTGGACGCTTTGACCCTCTCACAGACCTCCTGCTGTTACTGCCAAGGTTTCTGCTACTGAGAAGGAAAATAAGTGACGGTGGTATTCACACAGGCTTTTCACTAATTTCTGACGTTTCGCACGTGTCGTCAACAATTCTCGTCCCCTAGAGATACTTGCACGATGCTTGCACGAACACTAAGGTAACCGGCCTTAGCTTGAAACGCCGCCAAAAACATAGGTTGCTCCATGGTATAATCTCTTCCATGCATGTGACCGGTCTGGAGCCTTTTCGCATAAGATCGATGCGCGTTTTTATCGATATAGGATCTCCATCGATCTTAGAATTTGGCGAATTTGCGATCTGAATGATGGGGTGGAGCAAGATTAGAATGGGTCTGAGCCAGGACAGTAGAATAGGAGTTGAACCCAGAGTCACCAAAATCTTACTAACTCCGACTCCGGAGCCGAATCGACATCGCTAACTGAATGGCTCAAAGTTATACCCGAAGCGGAAGCCAGTCTGCCGAAAAATAGCCGTTTTCACGACGGGCTTTCTGGCGAGTGGACTTATATGGCAGTGTTCGCCATGGGCCGGGCCAGCCAATGGGTCATGGGCTGGGCTGGGTCACGGGCTGGGCTGGGCCCTCAAATATAAATAATCGATGGGCTGTGGTGAGTGTGGATGGGCTGGGACAAGGACTGTAAAGTGGACTCAGAGGTTCGCGACTGAGCTTAAAACAAAAACTAGCTTATTACTGTGCAAGACTAAAAAAAACGAATGAAAGCATATATGTGCAATGTATGCTTTCAGGCTATGCATTCCCATGTGTTGCGGTTAAGGTGCTACTGCACGACGTGTAGTGCACGTGCGCACGTACAGGGGGCGCTTCCAGGTCTCGAGAACGGCTGAGCCGATTATTTCAACATTTTTTTTTCTTCAAAAAGCGGCGCACAACTCGGGAACCAATAGAGCTACCCTACTCAAGAACCAATAGACGCAGCAAAACGGACGAGAAGGCAAACGAGAGAACGCGACGAGACACTTACGATGAGCACCTGAAAGTTGAATTTCAAGGTCACAGGTCGGGTCAAGGTCAGATCAAACACATGAAATTGGGCTTTCAGTAGCATGGGTCCAAAACACCTCTGGTGACCTGACCTTTGACCTGACCGAAAAAGTGACTTAAGTATAAAGTTCGCCATTATTCCTTACGCTTTTTCGAACGTCGCTTTCCCCGTATCGCTACATGGCCCAGGAGCCGAGCTAAAAGGGGGGGGGGGGTGTTCAAACACCCCGCCCACCAGCAGGGCGTGTAATTCCAGGACCCCCAGCGGGGTGCGGGTTATGAAATGCATTCATCATGGTCGTGAATTAGTCACAATAAATTGCCAAGATTCCATTCAAGATTTTGGAAACCGTAGAACGATAGGTAATCAAAAATCGAAGATGGCAATTTGATTGTTCATGGTAGGTATAGGCAGTCTAATGACGTTTACGGCATGTCTGTATGTCTGTTCTGTGCCTACCCATGATTTCTTTAAACATGTGTCGTTTTTTTCGAAAGCTCAAATCATGACGTCACTAAAACCTCGATATCTTAAAAATTGGACCAATTTTTTTGGGAAACTTTGTCTCAATAAATTTCTATAAATTCCCTACATGTACCTACCTTCACAAAATTTGGCACAAAAAAAACATCGTCCCTATGCTAAAATTCTGCACCAGCAACATTCCAAGTGTTCGTGCTTACAAACGAGCCAATTGTTTATATGGACTCTCAGCTGCTCCCGGGTCATGCGCAGCGCCTCGCCGACTGAGCGTATGCCAGGCTGAGGCGACAAGCCAGCCCGTCACCGCAAGAACGGTGCTGCCTCCCTCCCCCTCCTCCCGACCCCGTCCCCCGACCGGCGCGGCATTCCTCAGGCCACAATAGTGACTCCCCTCCCTCAGCTGACCCGTCCTCAGGTGCGGTGTACACTGGACAAATACCTCTGCCGGGGCTGACGGGGTCCATGTTTGAACAAGGGATTAAGGGAAGCCTTCAAACATCTCAGACGGAGTTTTCGCCGAAACTACCAGCTAGCGCCATCCACCGGTGAACGGCGGTACTAAACTTCATTCGCTAGTTCCCGAAACGACACACCATGCCTCCACCGGCCTGCCCGACTCGGAGGCGTAGATGCCGTTCTCAGTCTCGAAACTGAAAATAGGAAAAAGAAAAGGCGTCGTAAGTGGAGGGTCCAAATACGTGTCTTACTTTTTCACTTTTCGGAGAGATTATGGAATCGCAAATACAGATAGAATTTAGATGAGCGTAAATGAAATGATATAAATAAATACCCGTAACAGATGCGAATATTTAGGACACTCTGTCTGTGGGGGAATTTATGACGACATTAACCATAAGTACTACTCGCGTTAACTTACTGAGATTCGTAGGACTGGTCTTCGCGGAGCTCTGCCTCCTGTTTCAGGATCTGGTACACCTTGGGGGCGTACGTGGGGGGCGGGGGCAGCGTAGCTGCGGCTGGGGGCGGCGGCGGCCACGGCCAGCACGGCGGCGAGAACAAACTGCGAAAAAAGGAGGGAAGCAATTTAACTCTTATACGATGTTTATTGTTCAATTCAACAACTGGAAAATGTTTAATAATTATAAATAATAATGATCACCTTATGGCGGCAATACGAAATGTGATAATCGTAGAAATATCATCACGAAAAAACTTCATTTTTAGGAACCTATACTTACCAGCTTCATGTTTGTGTTGATGTGGATCGGTCTGTGGAAGGTCTGATGCCGGTTCCATCCTCCGTTCGTTTTTATACAGTCCCCGTGTAGCTTACGGACTGGTTAGCGGAACAATTAACTCTGCCTCCAGGAGAGTGCACCCGTACCCCGGAGGACGCCATCCTCCCCCTACCTCCCTGTGTCTAGGTCAGCAGGGCGTTGCTGGTCGGTTCGTGACCTTCTGGGGGACACACTGATGTCACAAAGATCGGATCGCGATTACGTAGCTAGCAACTCAGCTTGACGTTATCACGATGTCATGACACGATTCTTTTAGTAAGGCGACACAGGGAAATATTCCATTACAGCGAGCAGTTTCTCGAAGAGGTGACAAAATGTGAGCTCACGATAAACCGGCCTATGAAACCGGTCATAATTTAGACTAGAGAGGCAGTGGCGCAGCCAGGGGGGGGGGTCAGAGGGTCAGCTGACCCCCCCCCCCGAAATTTCTGTCAGGGGCCCGCTCGAGAGAGAGCGAGAGAGAGAGAGAGAGAGAGAGAGAGGGAGGGAGGGAGAGAGAGAGAGAGAGAGAGAGAGAGAGAGAGAGAGGGAGGAGAGAGGCCCTAATCTAATCGGACGAGCCCGCTTCGAGAAATGCCTACTGGGACACCACGGGTGAGGGGTCGGCCTGGGGCCCCAGGTGGACGGGGCCCGGGCCCCCGGGAGAACGGGCCCGGTCCCTGGGAGAACGGGCCCGGGCCTCCTGGGTGGATGGGGCCCGGGCCTCCTGGGTGGATGGGGCCCGGGCCCCCCGTTGATGGGTCTGGGCCCCCGGGAGAACGGGCCCCGGGCCCCGGGAGATTGGAGAACGGACCTGGGCCTCCCGGAGAACGGGCCCGGGCCCCCGGGAGAATTGACCCGGGCCTCCTGGGTGGATGGGGCCCGCCCCCCCCCCCCCCGTTGATGGGTCCGGGCCCCCGGGAGAACGGGCCCCGGGCCCCGGGAGATTGGAGAACGGACCCGGACCTCCCGGAGAACGGGCCCGGGCCCCCGGGAGAATTGATCCGGGCCCCTGGGAGAACGGGCCCGGGCCTCCTGGGTGGATGGGGCCCGGACCCCCGGGAGAACGGGCCCGGGGCCCCGGGAGATTGGAGAACGGACCCGGGCCTCCCGGAGAACGGGCCAGGGGCCCCGGGAGAATTGATCCGGGCCCCTGGGAGAATGGGCCCGGGCCCCCGGGGTGGATGGGGCCCGGGACCCCCGTGGATAGGTCCGGGCCCCCGGTAGAACGGGCCTCGGGCCCGGGTGGACGCCGGACCCCCGGGTGAATGGGGCCCGGCCCCCGGGAGAACGGGGCCCGGCCCCCGGATGGATGGGGCCCGGGCCCCCTGGTGGACGGGCCCCGGAGCCCCGGGTGGACGGGGCCCGGAGCCCCAGGTGGACGTGGCCCGGGCCCCCGTGTGGATAGGGCCCGGGCCCCTGGTTGAATGGGGCCCGCTAGGGTGACCCGCTTGCTCCGCAAAGCGAATAAGGGGTATTTTCGATCGGTGGGCATTTGGTTGGTCTTGTGTCCGTGGGTGATGTATCCATTTCGGTTGATTGCTTTTTGACGGCTAAGCATTTTGGATTGGGAAAAAATATCCATTGCATCGAGGTGCTCGTGTCTGATAAGCATGCGTTCTACTATAGAACATGTCATGTGTAGTTTATAACAACGGTTGACGTAGGTTATTGAAAAATGACAGCCATCGATGAATTACTATGTAGAGGTTTCCAACATTTATATTTTTAAGAATACTGTTGCTCGTCATGCAAAAGCGATGATTGGATTTTGGACAAAATTGAATGCTCTTTCCAACTATGCCATTTTCAACTGTCAAACGTACCAGGTTATGCAGTAAAACCCGTGTAATTAAGTAAGTCATTAACAAATACCATTCTCTCCAGCGATTTGTTCCACCTTGTTTTTGATCAATTAGCTTTTCACAATTTTTCCATGAGAGGCGGTACATTTCTTTTGCCAACAGGCGTTGTTTGAACCCGCTCCGCCAAACAGTCACCCGAAAATAGCATTAAGTCCCAAATCTGTCCGAAACGTAAATTTCCCAGTATAAGTGCCCTCACGGGTGCACGTGGCGCGTGCCATCCCTGCACCGCACACCATTCGATAGCCCTTTCGATTCTCTACACGATACCCCGTGGCGATTGGGCCCACGGTTACCGAGATACTGCACGGGGACCGGACCAGTGTCTGGCAAATTTAGTCATTTTCGCCCGATTTTGCAAGCCGATTTATACATACATGTAAAGTCCATAACGCGAATTTGCACTTTTTGAGCACGCGTCATGTGCTCGCTATCAATCCGATCGAGCTGAGACCCTCAAAGGCACGTTGCCCATCCTTAATCTATAAGTTGCGCAAATTTCAGCGCACTTGGCGCAACGGTCGGGCCCGTACCCCACGCTAAGTAACACCATGCTGGGACCTCGATAGCAGACAGAATCTACGTCACCACATCACCACGCCACAACAAACCCGGCCCATGGCAATACATGTCCCATATGAGCGCGTTAACCCTCGCCGGCACAGGCCATTCCGGACATTTTGCGTCCTTCGACGGCACAAGAGGTACGACTCCTTCGTGACGGCACAAGGTGGTACGACCCCTTCGTGTTTGGCCCATGATCGAGCTAGAGCTTCGCAGGAAATACGAGCGTGTTCCCCGTGACGAGAGGAAGCCGACGATACCCAATTTTAAGGTTCTTGGTCATTGGTTGACCTTCCAGGTCAGGTCAATGACCGAAAAATCGGGAAAATCGGGACCTGTTAGAACGTCGTTAATTGTGGCTGCTATAGGGTTTTTCGGGGTACTGATCATGAATAGTTATCATGTTAGTTTTGATCACAGATGATGTCTTTATGCATTTAAGCCAGGTCGGGTCAGGTCAGGTCAGGTCAACCAGTAGGGGTCCTGCCGGGTATTCGTAGTACCTACGTGCCAGCCGCCTCTGGCAGCTTCGTAACATGTTACGAAGGCACCAAAACTACTTCGTAAATGTTCAAATGGTTGCTAAATTCGGATTCAGCTCCAAAAACTAGCCTGGAAACATGTATAATTCGAAAAAGTACCGAGGTCATCATAGGTCAATGACCTGACCTGACCTTCAGGTGACCTTGACATCCACCCTAATGCATGGGAGCAGCATCAACTCACATGTTTGAATGCTTGAAACCACGAAAGACTGCAAACGCGCGGCTAATGCGAGCCGGCATACGCCGAATCGCGATTCTGGCCAAACATGGTCTCGGAAAGTAGGTCACAGGTCAAAGGCCATTTGGGTCAGGGTCATGAAATTTCTAGGGTAGGTGTGATCAACGCGAGGGTACTGAAAGTTTGGTCGCGATCGGCCGATTTTTACCCGAGTTATTCGCGAAAAACCTTAGGGGGGGGGGGGGATGTTGCATCATCCCCTCCCCCTGTGCCGGCGAGGGTTAAAACTGCTTGTGAGCGAAATCACGTAATGAAGAAGAATAAAGCACAATCTACTACAGCAGCCAATAGATGACTGAGTTAGGACAGGCACGTGGGACTGCTTAAATCTTGTCCGACAGAAGCAGACAACAGTTCAGTTTGCATATATGCTATGCATATTGCAGTAGGGGCACATTTCGGCCTCGAAAGATACGAATTCATACGTCATAGTAACATATTTCTGTCATGGTCAATTCATGTGGAAATTGAACACCGGGTGATTACCGAACTATTGTTCTATCAAAATTTTCCGATTCAAACTCGCTCAGGGTTATCATGCAGGTAAAGGGGGCCCGCTCAGCAGAATGCGTATGAAATATGGAAAGATTCTGAAAAATGGGTGGGGGCCCGCACACTAGGGGGCCCGCTTTGGAGGCGATGACCCCCCCCCCCCCCCCGAAACGAAATCCTGGCTGCGCCACTGTAGAGAGGTCATTATTTTGTGTGGCATGGACTTCGGTCTTACTGAAAATCATGACCGGGCTCAAATGTGCTCCATGGTTCAAGTGAACTTTGTTTGCCTATTTCTTTATTTTTCATTTTCACAGAACGTTGCTCCAGACTACGCTCGAAGTCTGCAGGACCAAAGCAAATAAGTAGAGATTTTGAGTGTGAGTGATCGACTGCTCCCTAAATAAACATTGAAAAGCTCACAATTCACATATCGATAAGGGCCCTACTTCTGGAGGGACACAATCGTTTGCAGAGTAATCAGTTAAGTACGTAAACTTCATTTTCAAAAGAAAAAATGTCGAGCCACTGCCCACTAGATCTCGCTAAAAACAACCCATATTTCGACCATCCTGCAGCTGTGGCTAGAGGTATAAAGTATAGTTATAAGCATTAAGCTCTGAATAATTTGGAAAAAATACAGGAAGTCGTTTTTATTATGTTTTATTATATATTATATGCTTTTATGTGTAGATGCTATTGCTATCAGTTCCCGGTGGCGTCATTTGGGTCTTCCACGCTTGTCCCAGGCCTAGCGTCGTCTGTCGGATCCAACAGCTCCACTGAAAACACTTTGGAAGAACGTTAAGAACTTACAGGGGTATTTAGACCCCTGTGGGGTAAAATGTTATGCCACCGTTTTTCAGAACCCCCATGGTTCTTCACGTAGACGGCTTTGCATTCTCATGAAAAGAATCCACACGATTCTTCCAAAGACTCTAATGAGGTTTAGGGTTTATAATAAGAGCGTTCCTAGCACCTAGATAAGAACCCCAAAGGGTCTGTGAAGAAGTCCCTGAGGTTTATAGGGAAACCACCCTGTGTTCTGAATATCGGTTGTAGAACCCTTTCAGTTCTATTGCAATACCGCAAAATCCCCGTTCATTCGTCTATTGAACCTCCCACACTGAAAACACTTTGGAAGAACGTTAAGAACTTACAGGGGTATTTAGACCCCTGTGGGGTAAAATGTTATGCCACCGTTTTTCAGAACCCCCATGGTTCATCACGTAGACGGCTTTGCATTCTTATGAAAAGAATCCACACGATTCTTCCAAAGACTCTAATGAGGTTTAGGGTTTATAATAAGAGCGTTCCTAGCACCTAGATAAGAACCCCAAAGGGTCTGTGAAGAAGTCCCTGAGGTTTATAGGGAAACCACCCTGTGTTCTGAATATCGGTTGTAGAACCCTTTCAGTTCTATTGCAATACCGCAAAATCCCCGTTCATTCGTCTATTGAACCTCCCATGCATGGCAATCGACCTGCGCCGTCACATATTCTGCTGCGCAAACACAGTATTTGATACACCTTAAAATGTATTACCTTCCTCTTTACTCTGAGCAATCAGCCTGCAAGTCTCCAGTCAGGAACAACCAGCCCGCAACCAGCCCATGCGATCAGCCCGCAACCAGCCCGCATTCAGCCCGCAATCAGCGTGCAAGAACGCTTTCCCTCCGGCCGTGTCACTTGCCTTACACATCCAAGGCAAAGAACTCCAGACCCAGAGCCTTTCGGGCATGTTTAATTATTCAGGTTGATCCCTTCACGCTCAGGGTTGCTGTCTGTACAAATCTGAACACATTTTTAGCTTTAGCAAGTGGATGTTTTCCCAAACACAGTATGCGCTATCGCCCATGTCAGCAGCCGCCCAGCCGGGTGGCGATATCGCATTCTCCCATATCACATACAGTTTCTCCTTCCACCACCAGCTTCAAGCCAGCGTTTTCGACGATGTCGACGTCTCCGCGCGCCAGGACGCTCTCCTCAGACTCCAGGGCCTCAATCAGAGCGGAGATGGCCTCGTCCCCTAGAATGAAGAGTCGGGCGGATGCGTTATTCAACAGGCAGGGAGTAAAGAAACTTAGATTGACTTCAGAGACCATGAGCCTTCTCCAAAAATAAATGTGTCAGAAGTGGTATGATTATTGAAGTGCGTGAAATTATTCCACGCGGAAATAATTGTACGTGCAAATTTGTTTGGAGAGTTTTGTGAATAAAGGAGAGACTTTTGGGCATTACTGGTGTTCGGTTGTTTAAATTCTATTACAAGCTATTTCGGCCTTATCTCGGTCTAGTTACGGTATTGTATAAATAAGGGAAAATTCGACAGGGAAGATAAAGAAAGCTAAAAATGGCGAAGAGGCAAGACACGACAACGAACCAACGATCGATTCGATTTTGTCCAGTTTGGATACCGGTGCTGGAGTCCGGTGATGGTAACCGGCGATGGAGCCCGGTGATGGAGACCGGTGATGGAGCCCGGTGGTGAAGCCCGGTGATGGAGCCCGGTGCTGGAGACCGCGGTTATGGAGCCCGGTGATGGTGACTGGTCGTGGAGCCCGGTGCTGGAGACCGGTGCTGGAGGAGCCCGGTGATGGAGCCCGGTGCTGGAGACCGGTAATGAAGACCGGTGCTGGAGACCGGCGATGGTGCCCGGTGATGGTGCCCGGGTGGTGAGCGGCGAGTGCTCCGGTTTGTTGACCGATTAAGGTGCACGATTTGGCCGCGGTTTTATGACCGAAGATAATGTTTTTGATATTTTGTGTGTGTGCGTTTTAGTGATCTTGAAGATCAGAGGGGCGTGTGTCAGAAGTGGTATGATTATTGAAGTGCGTGAAATTATTCCACGCGGAAATAATTGTACGTGCAAATTTGTTTGGAGAGTTTTGTGAATAAAGGAGAGACTTTTGGGCATTACTGGTGTTCGGTTGTTTAAATTCTATTACAATAAAATAATGCACTTAACATATAAGTGCAGGCGCAGCTAGATAAAATATTGCACTAATCAGCAAGAATATATGCTTATTAAGATCAGCCAAATTTATACCTAAATTAGTTGACCCCAAAATGGCAAGCTGATTCTATTCCTGATTTATCTTCATTTGGAAGATTTGTCTAAATACCACACTGCATAATTTAAGCTATGGGGCATTTATACAACATATAAATACTTACTGCATTGATTGGTCTTGCATATGAATTTTCTTCATCCAATGCATTCATCCATGCATTTGAAGAGCGTTGTGGAATTGCTTATCATTGTCAATCACAAGTAATATAAATAATACACAACACTTCACAAGCCAAAAATTAACCTTATTTCAGTTCTTCAATATTCGATTACCTACTTGCCATTCACCCAATCTTGCACCAGCCGCTCGTCACTGCACAAAGCGTGATCCAACGCGATCGAAAATGGCGATCGCTTCCGGTGGACGCTAGAACGTGGTACCGCGGGCGTGGTCTTGATGAAAGCCATTACACTGATTAAACCACAACCCCTTCTTCTTAAACCCGATGCTAGTTCGTGCAAAACCTTCAAAGGGTTTATCTTTCGCGCGCTTTGTGTGACGTCATGTCACGTGACTAGGCAGAACGAAGAAGAACCGGTGTTGGTTGAGTTGAAGCCCCCTGGGGCCGCTAAGACTGCACGCGAAGAAGCAGCACGTGTCTTCGGTCTATGTGAAATACTGTGTGTGTTCTTCATGAACCAGACGTTCTGCTTCGCCTCTAAGCCAGTTTACCCTAATACCCAAAAAACCTAAGTGTGGAATATTTTAAGATGCTTTTGCATTACGTTCTTTCAACTTGTTTTCAGTGTGCGCTCTGGTGTAAAAAAGAAAAGAAAAAGAAAACAACTTTCGCCAATTGTGTTATCTACCATTTATTTACATACAATTAAGACACAGCTCCAATATAACATACAGCTACGTAAGAAAATTGCGTTAATTCCGGCATGGGCGTAGGAACCTCACGACAAGTGAGGTTCGGAAGCCAGCGAAACTTCGCCACTTTGTGGGAACCCAATACCCTATGAAGAAATTCTTTGCAGTTTTGTGCTCACCTCACGTTTCTGAACTATTTCCTGCTCTTAGTTTTGTATTCAAATCAAAAAGTATAGATTTCTTAAAAATGGCTGAGAAGTGGGGGGGGGGGGGCATAGACCTTCAGCCCCCTTCTCCTACGCCTATGAATTCCGGTCAGTTTTGTCACAGCGCTTTTTCGTCGTTTTGAGGCGCAGGCTAAGCAGAGACGCATAAAATAGATCATTTGTCGCACCTTAGTTAAACCAAGACATTGCCAAGATGGTGGTAAGCCGTCTTATACAAAATTGAATCCAAAGCAATAAGAAATATGGAACGTGGAGTGTCGAGTTCGCCTATTATAGCCTCCTGAAATATTGAGTCATCCTTTGCAATTACGCTAGAAGATGCTATTCTTCAACCTCTGCATACGAAGATGCTATTTTCAACTTCGGCATCACTCAAATTATGTGAAAAACACATTTCAAAATATTTGATATAATTATCAGAAATTTTACGCTTTGGAGCGCTCGTGCGAGTAACATTATGAATATGAAAGAGAGGAAATATGTAAATGTTGGCCTCTCCTCGACAATTAGATTACTTTGATAGCCAAAAATATGCATTGATTTCGGCCAACAGGCCTCCCTCAGAATAAGACAGTGTACACAAGTGTACGAGAATACAAAAAAAAAGATGATTAAATGATGATGATAATGATGAAATTAAATGATGATGAATGAATAATCGATGATAATGATTCATTTATATACTTGTATACACTGTCTCCTTCTGAGGAAGGCCTGTTAACTGAAATATCAATATATATTTTTTGGCAATCAAAAGCATTTACATGTCGAGGAGCTGTCAACTTTTTACCTATCTTCTCTCTTTAATAACTATTAGAAAGTCTTCCTCGTCCCAGTTTAGTCAGCGAGTCGAGTGAGACAGTGGATTCCTTCGATGTGAGTGTGACCTTCGCTGACCCAATCGGGCGACAGCTGTCCACTGACCAGTCTACCCAGACACAGGAACGGTATAAAGGAGGACCGGAGGATGGAACCGGCATCAGATCTCACACAGACAGATCCACAACAACACACAAAATGAAGCTGGTAAGGCCGTGAACATTTTTGGATGAAATCGATTCAAACTAGTTTTCATCAACATGACGTATCGGGATACATAATTCTCTGCAAACTAGAGAGGAGATGAGACAACGCATGACTATTTACCGCCGTAATTTTTACAAATGTGATGACAATGCGCGTCTTTCTTCACAGTTTGTTCTCGCCGCCGTGCTGGCCGTGGCCGCCGCCGCCCCCAGCCGCAGCTACGCTGCCCCCACGTACGCCCCCAAGGTGTACCAGATCCTGAAGCAGGAGGCAGAGCTCCGCGACGACCAGTCCTACGACTCTCAGTAAGTTCATACTTGGGACTTTGTATACCTTGGGACGGGTTCATGTTCCTGTAAATTTTTCGATAGTTAATGATATGGTGCATAAATACGTTGCTGCGCTTATTTACACCTGTGTATGACGTTCATCTCAAGTCTATCTGAAGTTGCAATTCCATAATTACTGTTGAAAGCAAAGAAGTGCGATATTTCATTCGCACACTCGACTAACAATGTTTTTTTTTTTCTCTTTCCCTTTCCCAGTTTCGAGACTGAGAACGGCATCTACGCCTCCGAGTCGGGCAGGCCGGTGGAGGGATACGGCGATGACGAGGAGAGCTACGACGTCAACGGCCAGTTCAGCTACACCGGTGACGACGGTGTCGTCTACAAGGTGGTCTACGTGGCCAACGGGAACGGCTTCCAGCCGCAGGGCGCCCACCTGCCCACCCCAGTGCCCACCGAGTACCCGACCCCGGAGGCGTCTGATGATGATGACGATGAGGAGGAGGAGCGTTACGAGGCTCCTGAGGAGGAGGACGATGATGACGAAGCTCCCGCCGGCTACTACCAGCCCCAGTATGAGCGCGTCATCGTCGGCTACAGGCCCCGCTACCAGTAGATCCAAACGTCCACTTTCTCTGCGATGTGATACTCTACCTGCGGTGTGAAAGAAAATGTTTTGCTTTTTTTGCTTTGATGGTATTTATTTTAGATGTCGTTAAAAATACACTTGGATCGAAGTGTTACATGATTTCTGTGCTGAGCTTGGCTTTGTTTACCATATTTATTATTTCAAATTTAAACAGGCAGTTATATTTTGTACAGTTTGTGAGGAAGCGCAAGGAAATTGCTCTTTTTGTGTTCTTTTCATCGGCAACATATAGCCGTCTGAAAACGAGCACTCTTATGCAAGGGACACCACTTTTTCCTAATTTTTCATGAGCTGCTTCCTAGTAAAGCAAAGAGTTTTTGCAATAAGCGGCTATAATAGTTAGCATGTCGGAATCAAAAGACGTAGCGCTTTTATTTATACAATTGCTTTATACGCACGAAATTATTTTCAAAAGCAAGAAGGTAGGTATAAGGAGATCGGACTCAGACGAAATATATTACATACGCCTTAGATCAATATTTGTATCCCACTAGAATGGAAATATCTGTCCGAAATGCATAGCAGCACTGTCAGCAGCACAGCAGCAAACACGCATCTGACATATTTTTAATTTTTTTCTAATTATTTTTGGAGCCCCTCCCAACACCCACCTCATGCTGCTACTTCTCTGCAGGTTTTCTGTTCCCAGGTCACATCAGGTCACCTTCCGTGTCCGCCGCTCCATACGCCCTTCACTCGCCAGTCAGTCGATTCCAGTCGCGCACCGTTAAGGTAACGATCCACAATACATTAGCGGAGTACCCCTGCAACTGAGGCCCCCAGAAGGGGAGGTCGGGAGGGGGCGGGACAGTAGTGGGATGGGCGGGCCCAGGGGCGGAGTTTGGCACCCGGAAGTGACCGTGGGACCGGGACGCCATTTTGTTGCGCTGCCACCTGGCCGGTGGCAGCGGACGGTGTCGAAATGGGTGGCGTGGTGACCCCCCCCCCTCCCCCCAGTGGGGATGGGGGAGGGTGCTGGACGGTGCTGCCAGCGTGGCCGCGGCACATGAGGAGCGGCGTATGGGTCCATGCATGGCAGGCCAGGGCCCGATCGTACTCAGGCTGTATAATAATTTTATTCCAGACATTCCTGAAACGATTGTTCTTTGAAATTAACGTTTAGTGTGCATCCTCATAATAAAAGAGGATAAAAAGACGGTTCATCAAGGATTATCATCATCATCTTCAGGTTAAGTGAGTTCTATACACAAATTATTCCTTATTGCTTCCAAATCTAAAACTGCATTGTATGTTGGTAAGCAATTGCGCCATTTATTAAACCCATCATTGAGAGCACAAAAAAGCACACTATGTCACGACATTTTCAAACAAATGTTCCCACAGCCGCCGTCCTGCTGACCAGTCAAGGCCTATCTCGCAGCTGCTCTCGTAAGAAGCCCACGAGAAAGCTCACCGAACTGCAGCTGTCGAGCTTTGAGTCAGTGACATGCCATCGCCTGACCGACTCCCTGTGTGCCGGCTGGCCAGCAGGCGTCATGCCGCCTGCATTATGCCCAATGCATATGCATGTGAGCCGGTCAGAATTATTCAGATGGTGTCTTTGACGCGGCGGGCAGCTGCGGCGTCGGATGGCGTTCAGGCTGCTGCCTTCGGCATCCGCTGCTGTTCCGACTGCTGCCGAAACTGCCGCACTGAGAAAAATCCTGACTCCGCATGACACCCCCAGGGGGAGTTCACCAAAACGACACCCCAAAACTCCCAGATGGTACTCCTCATTACACCCCCTCCAAAACTCTCCATTACACCCAAAAACTTCCCTCGAGAAACTCTCTGTAACTCTCCCTACCGTTTTAGAAAACTCTTCATTTCTCTCCTTTACCCTATCAAAACAAACAACATACTCCCTGAAACTCCCTTCCATGACTCTCAATGACTCTCTCACTGCCTCAAAATTACTCCCGATTACTCCATTCCATTATTCCCCAAAACTCCGTTTACAGCTTCATGGTATACCTCTAGTTAGTCCCCATCAGACTCACCCAAACTTCCCATCACTCCACTCCAGCTCCCCTCCCCGGAAAATAAATATTGGACGAATAGCGTAACCACCCAAAGCTCGTGTACCGAAGCACAGATAAAAAAATATATTTCAAGAAATGTGTATTCATAGTCCGGGGCGGTGGGAGGCTTAAAAAATTGACAAACGTTTTCGACATCCCGCCGCGGCACGCTCTCCGGGGATCTCACTTCATATGCTACACGGTCGCGAGTTTTGATGTAAAAAAATCCAAAAGGCGGCCTACCACAGCAGGAATGCTTGGTCTGGTGGTGCCGCTACCACCTCCTGGGCCTCGACGAATACTGCGTCTTCTTCGTCCGGCTCTCCTTTCACGATGGTGGGATGGATATTTTGCGTGCCTCCGTTGGCTTCCGACGTGTCTTGCGGGATGCGCTGCAGGCTCTCCAGCTCATCTCCTGCAAAATGTTAATAACCATGAAATTATACGTACACTTAACATTGCGTGGGAGGAAATGGGGGAGAAAGAAAAAAGAGAAGGAGGGAAATAATGAAGGAGGGAGGGAGGGAAGGAGGGGAGGGATGAAGGAAGGAAGGAAGGAAGGAAGGAAGGAAGGAAGGAAGGAAGGAAGAAGAAAGGAAGGAAGGAAGGAAGGGAGGAGGGAAGGAAGGAAGGAAGGAAGGAAGGAAGGAAGGAAGGAAGGAAGGAAGGAAGGAAGGAAGGAAGGGAGGGAGGGAGGGAGGGAGGGAGGGAGAGAGGGAGAAAGAAAGGAAGAGAGAGGGGAGGGGAAGGAGGGAGTGAGGAAGGAAGCGAGGAAAGATGGAAGAAAGAAATCAGGGAGGAGACTGAGAGGTAGGCAGAGTTTAATTTTCTGGCTCTGCTTTGAAAGCCCTTCAAATTTGATAATTGTCATTGACATGGATATTAAAACAATCGGACAATAACAAAGGATCCATGACGTGTACCTAAAGCGTGTGTAATACTTACTTTCCAATTTATTCGAGGGAAATAATGCATGACATTTGCCAATACCTAGAAACTCAGAGCATGCTGTTTCCGATCTTTATCTCACTCAGGAACGAAACAAATCAATTACCCTTACTGAGACCATTCCAGCCCATCAAGAGCATGGGGTTACCATAAGTTCTCATCACAACATTATAACACTTTGCACTATAAAAGCATGATGAGAAATACAGCTAAGCTTACCTTTAAATCCAAAGAAAGGTCCAATTATCCGTCACTGTATAGGTCAGGTCCGTCGAAGGCAACACGCTCTTCACTAACACCTCGCCCGCCGCCCCGCACAACGTGCTGTATACTATACGCGCAAAAGATGGCGGCCACCGGCAGCCTCGCTACGTATGCTAAAACCCCTTCGTAACTCCCCTTTTACTCCTGTCGGAACGTTCGGGAAAAGTTTTTCGGGAGTAATGGAGAGCTGCGTCACAGAGTTATGGGGTGTCACACATGGAGTCATTTCGTCATCCATTAAGAACTCTTGAAAACTCTTTCGCAAAATGAGGAAGGCTCAAAGTTACCCAAGAACACACTCAATAACTCTGCTGGAAAGGGTGTTATCGATGGTTTTCAGGAGTTTTTAGGGGAGCATTTTCAAGAGTTTTGACCCATATGGAGTCAATTTTTTTCTCAGTGTCGCCACCCGAGTGTGAATCCAGTGGAGAGTGAGACGACGCACAGATAAATGACTGAAGGTGAGTGAACGGGAAAGCCTTGCTTTTTTGCATTGGCAGGCATTGTCAATTGCAGGGGTGGATTATTGGGCTTTGTCTCGATGTTGTAGGTAAGTTAAGTATAATTACGAGCTTTGCTAGGTAAGCATATGGGTTTCACCAGTCACCTCTCATGTTCATAGCGATTGAACAAAACTTCAAAATACATACAGTCCTGTACTTACAGGGTGGACCAGGGTTGTGCTCGACTCTAAAAAATTTGCCGACTCAACTCATCATTCAACTTCAGAAAGCCCTGACTCAACTCTGACTCAAACAAGGAGCTGATTTTTCCCTTGACTCGACTCATGACTCAAGCGTCTGAATGAAAATATGAGTTGACTCAAACTTGACTCAATTTTTGTTGAGTCAACTGAGTTGACTCAAAATTGACTCAGATAAAAAAGTTGTTGAGCTGGGGGGGGGGGTGAAAAAAAAATCCAGCAGCAGGGCCACGGCTAAGTTGTTAAGCGGGGGGGGGGATGTTTGACTCAAATCAATGTCAAAAGCTATTTTTCTGACTCAACTCTGACTCAACTCAACGTCTTAATATTTTTGTCCGACTCAACTCTGACTGAACTCAACAGCTCAACATTTTATCCGACTCGACTCAAATCTGACTCATTTGAGTCAGAGTTGAGTCAAATTTCTGACTCGACTCATGAGTCAAGCACAACCCTGGGGTGGACCAAAAAGGATGGACACATTTTGAACTCGCATAAAACATGCTTTATTGCATGCATGTGACTAGATATGGTACCAAACGAGAGTAAATTTCGTGGAAATTCATAACGGCATCACTCTCATCTGCTTTCTCTCGTTTTCAGTCTCTCACAGCAAATGTTCGAAGAGACCGCCTTCTCGAGACAGCCACAGAGCGGCCGATATGGTGGCTGACGCGATAGCCCGACGACACATGTTAGCTGGTATGGCTCACACAGTTTTGGTGATCGCTCTCTTCAGGTCACAGAGACCTTCCTTGTAGACCTGGCCCTTGAGATGAGATGATAAAGAAGTCACTGCACAGCAGCAAGGTCACCGAAATGGTGTGCCCTCAGCGGAAAAGGAATCGTGGGTCCACTTTGGTTCGAGGAAGGGAGCGGCGACACTGTGACCGTCAAGCAACAGCGCATACCAGGCGGCGCTGAGGAAGTTCTGAGAGCGAGTCCAAATGAAGCATGGCAGCCTCATCATAGACCTTATGTGGTTCCAGCAAGACGGTGCGCCTCCACACATGGCAAAACAGCGCTCAAGTGCATCGAAAACCACTTCGGTGACCTGCTGCGGGCTGATATCCCGCGGTGCCAGTCGAAACTGGCCTACCTGCTCATCCGACCTGACCCCTATGGATGTTTTACTGTGGGGTCATCTCAAGGGCCAGGTCTACAAGAAAGGTCCAGAAAGCCTCTGAACTGAAAAGAGCGATCAGCAAGGCTGTGTGAGCCATACAAGCGGGCTATCGTGTCAGCAGCCAGGCTGGTCGCTCTGTGCCTGTCTCGCGAAGGTGGTCACTTCGAATATTTGCTGTGAGAGACTGAAAACGAGAGAAAGCAGATGAGAGTGATGCCGTTATGAATTTCCACGAAATGTACTCTTGTTTGGCATCATTCCCAGTCACATGCATGCAATGATACATGTTTTATACGAGTTTAAAATGTTTCCATCCTTTTTGGTCCACCCTGTATATTGGCTCCTAGAAAACAAAAACGACTGCTATAGTATCGGAGCAACATATGGTGCCATAGGTCTGAGATAGCCATAAATATTTTCCTTGACAAAAGCTAGTAGTTGATATATGATGAGGTATCAGCAGTACACTTCTTCAACCTAAATCGTAAGAAAATGAGATGAATGGAAACCGTATATGTAAGTACACTAAACCCGCGCCCCACTGGGAGCGGCGGCTATTCATAGCCCCACTCCCGTTTTTTTGCAATAACTTCTAAACCGCTTAACATATTGCCGCCAAACTTTCAGTACCTTCGGCTGCATCAATTTGACACCTTATGTCAAAATTTGAACTTCTTATCTAGCATAGGTCGGCGGAAACGACGTCAGAGTGACGTCATGTTCGGCCGATTTCGACACAAAACATTGAACCACGGGAATCGCTCCCAAGAGCTCAGTTTTTTAGCTAGATCCAATTTTTTTTGCATGAGAGGACTCAAAATGGACTGTGCTGTGACCTAGCCTCAGCTGTATTCAGATGAAAATGGCATCAAATGACACAAGCGACACCGGATTCGAAATCTAGGGCCTAAATGGACCATAAAACACGCGTCACGTGACTGACTTATGATATCATATTCCCGTGACCTGTGATGACCTGACCCTGACCTGAAAATCAAAGTACAAGTTTGGTACCCTCAGGGTATCTAAAACACCTGCTCACGAGTGTGTAAACCAAAAATCAGCCTGATCTGACTTGTAAAACGGCAGCTAGAGCCCAAAATGTGAACAAGCCAAACATCGATAATTTTTACTTTGACCTGACCTGTGACGTCATCGGTGACCTCGAGGTCAATGAAATTAGGTTTCGTTTGACAGTTTTTCCGGGGCTATCAGATGCCCTTTGAATTTTGACGATCGGCCCAGTAGTTGAGTAAGGAGGGGGGCTATGAATAGCCCCCCCCCCCCCGTAGGGCACGTTATACACAGACCCAGACAGATAATATTTTTGGACTTATTTTAATATCATTTCATTGTATCATGAGCATAAGGTCATTTTCTACCATCATAATATTCATAATTATGCTCAAACTAGCCATAGCTCACCTTAATGTGATCGCATCGAATAAGGTTCGGTTTTGAGTAATCAGAAGTAGGTATTTGCAACTTGCAAGCCTTTGGACTGAGAAGCGTGGCCATACATGCTATAAATTAAGAGCCCAGAAAAATGGTTGAGACTCTTAAACTCTAGAACAGAAAACACTGGAGCTAAAAATAGCAAGATGATGGCTGGTTCACTACCGCGCGGTTCGGTTAAAACAACCATCAGTGCGCATTGTGGGTTCAGTTGCCTCTCATTAGCCCGCCTTTTACGGCCATGCCACACGGCCTACAAATGGCAACAGACCAAACCAGACTGCAAAATGACTCTGGTGGCCTCCAGACGGACGGAATGACTCGTCTGGGTGTCTGCTGTCAGTGCCCCCGTCTCCACCCCACCCCCCCCCCCCCCCAGTGGCACCCCCCCCCCCCCAATCCTGGCCGCAGGCATCACTCGCGGTATAACTCCGACCCACAGTCCACACCCATCCGTTTTCAGCCCCGGGTCCAGCGTGGCACATTCGCTCTTCCAGTAAACGTTTTTCGCTGGCGCCGCACCGGTTCCCATTCGCTGCCTCCTACTGTCGGTCATTCATCAATTTTAACGACAGCGAGGCCATCAGGTGCAACGACATGAGATCGCGCTGGCGGAGAGGTACTAGGAACCAACGTGCGTTAGTAGACTGTTGTCTGGGGCGGGCGATGGGAAGCTACTGATTGTAAAACGGGCGAAGTGGGCGCCGCCGACTTCCGAGCATTTATCGCATTGCTCCCGACGGGCTCATTTTCTGTCAAGTGATGTAAGCTGAGGACGAAGGGCCATAAGTTGAGAATTACCACATTTTTATTGACACTCAGCAGAAAAGGAAAATCAAACGATGGGTAGTGGCTTTGCAGACTGGTAAATGCCGGACGGAGACAGAGTAACATACTTCTTGAATCATAAGACCGAGAAAAGGCTTCTAGTTAGTAAAAGATTCTGGGTAGCCAAACTGTTGTTACGAGACTGAAAGGATAACCGATGAGGGTCATTCTTATTTGAGGGAATTTCAGGTATCTTCTCCTTTGTCGATAGCGCATCAAGAGGCTTCAACTCAGACGCAGGCCAGCACAGCTCTGATACAGAAGACCCTTAATAGTCGCAGAAAGTCCATTGTCCAGAATGAGTAAAAATACACAGTATTTGCACTCTGCAAGCACAGCTGACCCTCGAGCCCTTCAAGCAGAGACAATCTCAAAATCACGGCAAAATTTGGTGCGCGACAAACTCAAAAAGGAAATGTTATTGAACATCTCATTAAAAAAATCAAACGTACCATTATTTTGGGGTATTTCGCTCTTCGAACTTATCTTTGGTAAAACAGCGTGCTACCAATAAATTCATGTCTGTCTGAGGCTGGGTATCTACACTGCGTCTTTATAGCAGGAAGCCCTTGAAGTCGTGCTAGTCTGCCAGAAATGTAAGCTTGTGCACCCTCAGACGCATTTTCTTCATAGCTGTCATATATCTTTCACTTAGAAACAAACAGGGATTATCCATGTAAGCTCATTAGCATGCTCTGTAAACGAGCGATTAGTTTGCCTTCATGTCTGAGAACTGCTATAAAAAGCAACAAACGCAACACAGCGTGTCAGCTTCGCTGTCGGAGCTGATTTTTCACAGCAATAAACAAGGTCATTCACTGACAGAGAAATAGCACGGTACGCATTGAAATGGGTTATTACTGAAACTATACCCACTATCACACTAAGTATAGGGGACATCACCATCGAAGCTATGACTTACCCCCGAGACGTTTATCCCTGTAATTCAATGGCGTAGTAAGTGCGACAACCGGTGTTTTTCGTTTCAAAATGAAATAGCAATTGAGAGAGTTGTCAAATATTTCACAGCACTTCCTGCTTATTACATAGATCGGTCAATAAAGTAAAGGAGATTACATGGCCGAGCAAAATTTATTCAATTTAGCACTACTAAAGCCCTTACCACCAAGTTTGTACATAATTACTGGAACGTAATGCTGTTTAAACAGAATACGATTTATGTGTTTCCTCAGCGGTAAAATGTTGATCCTTGTCTTACTGTTATTACATGGATATGTAGTGGGTCTACACGAAAGAAACAACAGAAACCCTGTACTTAGTGAGCACCCGGGGCTAAATAGGAGCGTTGAACCTCCAGGAGTATTTGATTTGCGTCTATCAGTGACTCAAATCACACGCCCACTGCCCACGTGCACAAAATGAGTCCCAAAGTCCAAAGCGACGTCTGATAGATCCTGGTAGTCTGATGCCGATAAAGCGTTGACACTGTTTCCGTTCAGTATAGCTGGAGAGGGGACAAAAAACGCCAATCTCCAAGCCTTGGTTTGGCCATCCTACACTACAATCTATATCAACTTCCAATAAGAATGAGCATTGATCATGCAACGAACACTGAACAGTGCCGAAGGCCGCGCATATACAACCTCCTGGTGGCGAAGGCGAGGGACATCTGAGAGAGAAAGGGATCAATGAAGCATTCAAATAACATCTTGCGCATAATCCCAGTGAACTAGCGAACTTTGTGGCGAAGTCCATTTAAACCTCTCTATGGAAGGGAAAAGGACGCCGGACCAGTAGCGGCAGAACACCTTCAATTAAGAGGGGGGCACTGCCGACTTTTGGTCCCATTTTTTTCCATGCAACGCCCATAGGGCTAATGTTAAAATGCCAAAATCAAAGGGGGCACGGTGCCCCGGTGCCCTCCCCGTTCCGCCGCCTATGTGCCGGACGGACATTGCGTCGCCTTATCACAATAATTTAGTGCACCGTCTGCCTTATTACCAATTTGACCTCACCCCTGTTGATGGTGTACTAATGGCGGGGCTGTCCGTCTCTGTCAGGGTAGGTGATAAATCGCCGACATCGCTCCAGCCCCCTCCCCCCTCCCCTCCGTCGTCCGGGGAGCAGACATCACACCGCTGTCGGCCGGGGTACGGACCGGCCATTTCGGCCCGAGCCCCGCCCGACTGACCAGCGTCGATGATCGTGTGGGCGGGGCCTCCGCCTGCGTCGGTCGTCGGCGCCGACTATCGTCGTTTTCGTCGGACGTCGTCGGCCATCGCGCCCGGTCGGCAAACCGACGAGGGGTACACTGGCGGCGGCGATGAAAGATAGTAGTTTAGAGAAATGCCGACAGATGTCACTACTGATACCTGGTGACCGCCCGGTCGAGAGACTGCTATGGCACGGGCGGCGGACCAGCCATACGCGGCGGACGCTGGGCTTTAGATAGGGGTGGGACTGGGAATATGCAGGGCCTTGGTTGGAGCCTAAGATAGAGCTGAGCCCAGCTGAAGGCCTCCCGTATGTATCTGCTCGGACGCTGGTCCTGTTTTAGGATCAGAGAGACGACGGGTGGACCTCAAACAACTTCTCATAATATTCAAATAATTCCATCATGAAATAAAACAAATTATTTTTAGGAAATTGAAAAAACGAATCATAGACTTAGTCTAACTTCCCAAAAATATAATGAAGAATAAAACCTTCAACGCCCGGCTTGCTAAGTCATGCTGAGAAAAGTGAGTAAATACAGCGATAAAGAATCACATAAAGTCAGCCACTGCGGGAGGCACTTGATATATCTTTTAAAACATAAACAACACACCATTAGAATGAAAAAATTTGGACATTTGACATGACACAAACGGAATGCTTGCTTGTGATACTTCGTTAGCCAAAAGGTGCTCGAATTGGATTCGTTTCTCAGCACAGCAGAGCTCTGCCCGGCGTCGGGTGTGCCGCGCCTTGCACCTCAGACGGTCGCAGGCCATCCTACTGGCGAAGCCTTGGACTACTCACGGCAGCCTGCAGTTCACCTCACGGCTCACCAAGGATCTTGAGTTCGTTCTGGAAATTCTTGAACTGATTGGGACCAGAAGCAGAAGTCCAGGCAGGAAAAATCCGGACTGTAGGTTGGCCAGGGAGGCTTTCCTTGTTGGGTCCTGAAGATAGGAGAGAGTCTAGCAGGTCTTCAAAAATCAGCCCAATATCCACCTTGGCAAGGCTTTAGGAGACCTTAGAATGTCTTCTTTGAATGCTGTCCCTTCCGCTGACAGCATGGTGTCGAGGCTGGAAGCGTGCACCTTCTGGCTCAGTCAGCTGGAAGAATGGCTCAAACGGGTGATTTGAAGTGCCACGAGAGGTGGTTTGTGCTACAGCAAGCACCCAACAGGAAGAATACTATCTCCTGGTCACCGACGAATCCACGGAAGCTGATTCAATGAAAGAAAGCGTACGGATCGACTCATGGCCGACCTCTGCCTCGCGGAGAAGAGAGGGAATTTTAGCACCTCCTGTAGACAAACCAAGTGTCACAACCGACTTCCATTTGTGTGATGTCAAATACCCAAGATTTATCATTCTAACGGTGTATTGTTTATGGGTTGAAATGTATATTGTGTGCCTCCTGCTAGGGAGTACTTTATTATCATTTTTTGTTGCACGGGCGTCACTTTCTTAAACTTATTGGTAGGACTGTAATGGTTAATTTCAGAACACCAAAGCCATTCTTTTCATGCAGCGCCATAGGAGAGATCAATGTTAAAATTCTGAAATTGGTGGTAGGGCTCGGGCCCTACTAAGCCTATACAAAACGACACCCATACATAATTGATCGCCCTGTATCATCTTAGAAATATGACCCCTGCCGCTGCATGTTACATTCCTATAACTGGAAAAGGACAGCAGGGTCAGTAGTTAAAATGAACATTGAACCGACCTCAAATAACTTCGGACATTTGCCAAATGTGAACTACGTGTTAGTGTAAAACAAAATTATCTACAATTTAAGCAAGACCGCAATGTCGTATGCAAAGAACATCCCATCGAGCAGGGACGTAGCCAAGGAGGGGGGGGGGGGCACGGGGCCACGGGGGCCATGCCCCCCCCCCCCTGAAGGCGAAAAAATAAAGATAAATAAAAACAGTTGCATCACACCCCGAAAATAGTGGGCCAAATCCGAGGAGTTTTCCTTTTTTGGAGGGGGTACGACACTAGGCAGTGACCTGTGGCACCTCTGACCTCCCTCAGCAAAATCCTGGCTACGTGCCTGCCAGCGAGCTTTTGAGAATCAACGCTGCAAAAGCTGACAGTGCACACTGTAGAAACAATGGCGAGCAAATACCACAGTGGAACTACTGCTCTTTTCAAATATTTGTCCGTCTCCGCTTTTGTTGTGTCGCTTTGTGTCTCACCCCTCAACAAAAGGAAGGCCACCTACAAATTTCCAGCCTGAATATATGCAGACATTACTCGTCAATTTAGCCAATAAACCGGCACAATGTCTTACAAACACGTCTGTCGATTTGCAGCGCACACCCCACTCGTCCGACAAGCCTGGCCGTGTACCCAAGGCCGGCGACCCGTTGTTCGGGCGGACCTAGCGGGTAGCCGACATAGCGGGCCTAGCGGTGCCACCCTTCAAAAATCACTTCACAATGCATCGCATATGTCCAAATAAAAATGGTTCGCGACCGCTCCCGGATGCTGGCTGGACGGGCGGCGGCGCACGGTCAGGCGGTATAGACACGGGTACGACCGAAACTGGTGCTTGGTGATCGTATCGAACAGAGGCGCCACGCGACCCGGTCAATTCGGTATGGCTGGGGTGGGTACTGGGTACGGATGGCACCAGTACTCAGAGATACATTATCCAAGGGTGTTGTTCGCGATTTACGGTCTCCTTGATGCAAATCGCTTGATGTTTTTTTTTTCTTTAGACCTAAGTTCACGGTCTTCGGTCCACGGTCCACGGTCCACCTCCCACGTCCTAAGTTCTCGTTTATTTCCTTTGCACTTCTCACGTTCTAACGCATATCCACCGGCCACTGCCAATCGTCCACAGTCCACTGTCCACTATCCACTGTCCACAGTCCACTATCCACAGTCCACAGTCCACTGTCCACAGTCCCACAGTCCCAGCTGTCCAATAACCACCGTTCACTGTCTACTGTCCACTGTCTAATCCACTGTCCACCGTCAATGTCAATGATCACCGAACAACCTCCTGTCTTCAGACACTCGTCCCCATCACACACCGCAAATCCCATTCTCGCCTTCGTGCATCATCCGCGGTCGGCACTGCGCAGAATCAGGAAGGCATTTCGTGAAAGTTGCCGCGGCGCGACTCACTGCAGCCTTGTACTTTTATCTTTTGCCACATGCGGTCAGTTTGTTGGCGGGTTTTTTGCTGTCGCCGCCGAGCAATCACTCACCATTTTCGGTAGCCGTCACATACTGGTTTTGGAAGATCGGTTCAAGTATGCAGCCGCAAGAGCTCCAAGTTATTGTTCTTTCGCCTGAGCGGGACTGAATGGCCCCTAGCATGCACTGACTAGCTTCTCTGATGCCTAGACTGACATAGTCCGGCACTTTTATTGGAGTTGCAGCGTTGCATGAATATAAGAGCGTCTTCAATAGCACTGAAGGTTTTGGCATGCAAAACAGTCTGCACATGTGCTGATTGTGATGGATTAGAGATATCCGCTTGTTATTGGCGCTCGGACAATGCACGTTCCTATAACCTTATTTTTGAATTATTGTAGGTGTGTCTCACACAATACTTTCGTTAAGTGCAGAGTAAAAAAAAAAACGATATTGCTGGAGGCCAAAACATGAAGCCATGCGCCAAGTCTCATTGGCCTCGAGAACGTATTATACCGGTTATGTGCAGCGAAAACTCGTTTTTCTTAAAACCAACGTTACAGACAGCCGTACATGTATTGTACAAACAAACATAAATGCAATCGTCTGCGCCGCAGTGGCACTTGCACGAACCGAGCTCCTTTCCAGTTACTGGTCTATGGCGAGATCATGTTCCATGCGTCAACTTCCAAATCCATGAGCACCAACGCAGACTGACCCCGCCCGCGACCTCGGTCACGGGCCGGGGTCAGCCCCTGGCGGCGAATGTCGTAACTACGGTTTCTTAAAACCAACGTT
This sequence comes from Amphibalanus amphitrite, assembly GCF_019059575.1. Taxonomy (NCBI): domain Eukaryota; kingdom Metazoa; phylum Arthropoda; class Thecostraca; order Balanomorpha; family Balanidae; genus Amphibalanus; species Amphibalanus amphitrite. The sequence continues at coordinate 19,153 of NW_024882407.1, read as the reverse complement.
ACAGACATTCGCCGCCAGCCGTACATGTATTGTACAAACAAACATAAATGCAATTCCGTGGAGAGAAAAAATCACAACGTCGCGTCGTAGCACCCATCACACATATGCACCGCCATGTCACTCGAACAGACGCTGTGTAAACGACGGATCTACGCTATTGTGAACATAATGATCCAGGAATACCGACCTGGTCTTCCATCTACCGAGACGCTGCACATCGTCTGCGTCAAACCCGAGCTGCACCGCACGGGTCGCGCCAGTTGGCCGAAAATCTTTCGGTGTGTGACCTTTGGCGAGACCAAAATCCTCCGCAAAATAAATACCCTGCTGTAAAATGGCAGCCACCGAGCTTGCAGAAACTGCAGCATAAGGGCGAACTAAACTAATGAAAACAGGCTTCGAAACTGGACATCGACACGACTCTGTTCTAGCTAAATAAACACGCAGGGCATCGATAGGGTCCGCTGACTTATTGGGGCTAGGCGGGATTGCGACTTGAAACCCCGTGCGCTGAGCGTCGTTCTTTATCCCCAGAAAGGTAACCTGCAGGGTACCATCTGAACGGAACTGAAGCTGATCAGTGGACAGCACAAACGGCGACGTTACCCCCGAGCCTGCATCGAACCTCATCGACAGGGGGGCAATATCTGAGGGCCGCAACATCAGCGCGATAGCTAGCAGACATATCGCCTTCAACCGCAGCAACTTCAACGGTAGCGACTCGTTCATAGCCCACGACTCAAACAGACGAACAAAGGCTGATACATCCATCACGGACGACCGTGTCATGGGTGCCCGTGTGCCGCTTTTCACAATGGCCTGAGACAGACGCACGAGAAGGGGATCGTGGAGTGGGTTGGCTACTCCCATCACCTCGTACAGTGCAGCCAAGGCTGCTGACAAGCAGCGTAACGTAGAGTGGGGTCTGTCAGACACACTGCACTCGCCTACCAGGAAATCAGCCACTACCGCGCCATCTACCGGTGGAAAAATCAATTCACGTATTCTACAAAATTCCTTAAACTTACAGATGTACCTGTCATAATTCGCGTGAGTGGAATGAGCCAAACACAGAGGGAACTGCTCACGTGCAGCAGGAGACCAGCCGAGCGCCTCTAACCGGGCTCTCCAGAGATCCGCCAGGCGAACAGAGTCCACCGTCTGTTGCGGTGCGGCTCTATCTGCTGGTGCGGTAGCAGTGGAATACAGGCCTGCGTCACAGGCGGCAGCCGCAGCGGCGGGCAGACGCTGAGCCGCCGCAGCCGCTCCATCCATGGCTGGCCTGGCCACATCGGGGCAATCAGCGTGGCCTCGGCACGCTGCGCCTGCACCGCGTCCAGCACACGTGCGACCAGCCGGAAGGGCGGGTTTATGAAGTTGTTGTGCTGTTGCCAATCGTTCTGACCCAGAGCGTCCACACCAGCGGTATCGGGGTCCCTGAAGCGGCTGTTGTAGACCGGTAGCAACGCCGTAGACAGGGAGGCGAACCGGTCGATCGTGTGCGGGCCGAACATGCGCTCCAACTGCAGGAACACAGCCGGATGGAGTGTCCACTCGTGACGCAGCGGAATACGTGACAGCTCATCGGGGTCTACATTTAAATATCCTGCAATGTGGTGCGCAACCAGCATGACCTGATGCTCAAAAGCAAACTCCCAAATATTCTGAGCGATGGCGTCCAGGCGACGATCAGCTGACCCAAGCTTGTTAATGAGCGCGACTACCGTGATATTATCGGACAATATCTCGACGGTTTTGCCTCGAAGCGTAGAACAAAATGACAGTAAGGCAAAATAAACAGCTAGTAACTCGCGAAAATTGGACGTTTCTGCGCTCACCTCTGGCCGCCAGAAACCCGAGGCGGTTTGAGCGACCGGGGTGGAAAGTGTCGCTCCCCAGCCAGTCTCGGACGCGTCGGTGGAGAGCTGCAAGTCGCAGCTGGCCGGCGGCACCAGCAGCCGGCCGTTCCACCCGTCCAGCGATGTAAGCCACCACGCCAGATCCTCTCTGGCCTCGGGCGACCACGACATTGCCTCGTCCCAAGACATCCTAGAATTCAACAGACGGTAAATGTTCCGCAACTTCAGCTTGGCCGGGAACACCGCTGCCATCATACTGATACACCTACCCGCGATGCGAGCCAGCAGACGCGCCGACACAGTGGGCCGCTTTAACATCCTACCTATATCCTGCTTCAGCTTCGACACTTTGCATTTTGGCACAGTAATGAACGGCAATTCACCCTCGGACGCACAGTGCACATCGAAACCCAAATAAGACACAACATTTGACGGCTCCAAACACGACTTCTCCCAGTTGACACACAATCCTAATGAAGCTAAAGTATCTAAAAATATTTTCACGTCACTGGCCATTCTATTCTTCGTTGACGTCAATAAAAAATCATCTACGTAGGCCATGACCGACAGGCGTTCGGTCCCTCTCATATACTCTATGACCACACGAACACATTTGTGGAAATAGTACGGGCTAGCCACCAAACCAAATGGTAGAAAACACCACACATACCAGCATCCACCATACTGGAAACCCAGATACGTTCTGAACTCTTCACGGACAGGGAAATGATAAAATCCGTCCTTTAAATCTACAGTGACCGCCAGCTCACCACCTCTCATAACCTCTGGCAGGACAGAAACACCTTCTGACGAAAAATGTGGCACATCACAGTGAGAATTCACATATCTCAAGTCACAAATGAGGCGATATTTGGAATTTTTCTTTGGAACAACCTTCAAAGGGGAGACACAATGCGGCACGTCAGCTACTTTTGCTATAACACCTCTCTTTTCTAGCGCCATCAGCTCAGTTTCCAAAAACTTTTTCTCTGGTTCATTAAAACAGGGATTTTCAAAGACACGGGGCTCTGGAATCTCACGCACAGGCACCGGCACACCATTCATAATCCAGTCCAGAACTGCATCAGGCGCCCCAATGCGCACCCACTCGTCCTTATGCAGCGGCATAATTCCCCTCACAACTCACGTGATGGTTTACTCAGCTGAGAATGTCCCTGTGACGTCATCCGGCTGCTGCGCTCGGGCGGCCAGGTCACGCGGCCCGGGTGCGTACCCGAACCGCCCGCGGCGGAACCTCCAGTCAGCTGATCCGGAGCCCGAGCCCGCCGCGCCGCCGCCGGGTCGCTGACCCGCCGCGTCCAGGCGGTAGCCTCTGCCCGGACCGCCAGAAGCGAACGGGAAGAATGAGCCCCGCCCGCGGAACCTTCCAGAGCCACTGACCTGCCGGTTGTGTCGCGCTCCGGCGATGGACACGGCTCGCTGCAGATTTTCCAGCGCCCCCGGCGTGAAAGCTGCCGGGTTCTGCTGCAGCGTCTGGAACAGCCTGGTCGTCCCGTCATCAAACTCAGTTGGGGAAACTATGGTAAAATCTGCTATTTTTAGCAGTCTGCTATTTTTAGCAGAAATCTGCTAAAAATGGGTACGCATGTGACGTCATCGTACCCAAATATAGCAGATTTGGGTACGGCCCCATACAAAAGCAGATCTGCACCCTAATTGAAGCAAATGCGCATCAAATGCCTGGCAGATTCATGATGAGAATAGTGCTGAGAGTGATCTCAGTTGGTGACATACCAGGGAAATAAGCTAAAATTAAAGCGCTCTATTTATTGCTCCTGCCCCATGTTGAAGAGATACCCCTAAAAGCGTGATCTTTTATCGGCCCTTACGCAGCAAGGCAGTAATTCTCAGACCGGTGGATGGTATCAATTGAAAGAGAATGCGTCAAAGATTAACATGAATTAATTAAAATAACATAAAAATGTTAATTAAGCGTGGAAATTAGTCCCAAACATAAGCTAATTATTGCTCCTACCTCGGCGGCGGCGCTCCCCGCAGTCGGCGGAGAAGCTAAAATAAAAGCCACCATCCTCCTCCGTAAGTCAATTTTAGAGCGGCCGAGTGGGCCGATGCGGGGCCACCAAACTGAGGTGAGACGTGGCTAGTAATTGCAAACCGCCATAGAAATCAATATCTTAAGACGTACAATATGGGATGATTACTCTGAAGCTGGAGTGAAAGCATGAGTAGATTGCAAGAAACGAAATGCATAGATTGGTTGAATTATGTACAATAGGCACAGCTCAGATGAAGCCATTTCTATGATGTTGACATATGACATAACCCTTCCTCTCCTCACCTATGACCTAAGTCGGCATAGTTTTTGAGCACGAGTGTAATTCGCCATCGGACCGCAATACATGTTGCTAGGCTGCTGCAATTACAACGAACATACGAATACTGCCTTCATTTGTTGACGTTTGTTTTTTAGGCGGTTTTTGACGTGCAAGGGGGCATACCTGTCGACAACTTGAGTTTCTCCGAATTTCAAAAACTCCCAGAATTTCAATTCCTTATGCACTGTTGTAGGTACAGCTATGTTCACAAGTTTTCGTTTCCTCCTGTTCTAAAAAGGATGATATTTGTCGATTTCGTGCGTCGCTGATAGGAGGGTGCGTTTAATAATTAGGCCCAACGCTTTCTGCATCCGCGAGTACCTTCAAAGGGAACAACAGTTTCCATTTATTACACTATGGGACATGTGACAAAATGACCACTGGAACACGCATGAAACGGAGCTCATATTCCTAAAAAATGTCTACAATCACTTCTTTTCTGACACTATTAGCAAATACCATCTCAAGTTAGGTGGTTGACAGACAGTCAATGGAGATCTGGGGAGACTGAGTGATGCCAATTCACCACTTAACTGATAATGAGGGCCGAGGGAAGAGAAACATGCAACATGCACAACTGACAACTTGACAAGTGACAAAACATTACCACTATTGCGCAGTGCACAACAAATTACAGCAGCCAGCCCAAAAAATGCTTTTGGTGGCTAATTGCAAAACAAGTCACTAATAAACGTCTTAGTTGCAGCTGAACACTGCACAATAATCACACTGTTCACACATTGAGTGAGATGCCACAGGTGGTTTGAATCACACTTTGGTTAAACTGCAAATCTGAAGTGTTGTCATGAGGTTCATGCCTCCATGATCACAGCACTTTGGTTGTGGTTGGCATAACACTTGTAGTCTGCAGAGTTCCACATGAACTGCAGACACCTCATCTGGTGGTCTTCATGTTGCTCAACTTCTTCAGGAGGCAAATGTCGACCACCCAGCGGAAGCATGGTCCTGCAGAAAAGAAAGGTAATGCATAAGGTACAAACATTATCTGCTGAAACAGCTCCTTCTGTTGGCTGTTATTAAACTTTTAACATAGGTAACATAACAACATGTATTCCATGTATATTACATTTGTTGAAGTAAAATACTGCCGGCTATTTCAAAACCAGAAAATGAAATTATATTGTGGCATAATTCACCTGCTCAGCTATCAGTATCAAATAATAATTAATTTAATATTTGGCATATTCTATATAACACATTCATAGAATATTCTACTTCACGTCACAAGGACTCACAATCTTTCTGTTGGGTGTTTGATTGACGCATTAACTAAGTTTATCTTAGGTTTTATTATTGCAAAAAATTCATATTGCATTATTGTATCAAAATACTGCCAGCAATAACAAAACAAGAACATGAAATGCCAATGAGCCTTTCCTTAAAATGGATTACTTTGAAAGGAATTTTAGTTTCTTTTAAGGAAAAGGTGAAATGATTATCAGGTAATTATCAGAAAACCACTCAACCAGCAAGTGGCTGGGTGGTTTCACAGCAAACATCAAGCCAAAACATATACTTACATCTATCTAACAATTGAGGCATTTGACTACTACAAGGATATGTGAGCAAAATAAGAATCAAATTATCCAATGTTGACTTCCTTGCAAAGTTTATGCCTTATTTTATGAAAATGTGTCACTAGAACATGATACTTATCATCGAATATTATTTAATTTACGATTTATTTCGATCGGAATGCACATGGAGTCCCGCGCCATTTTCGTCGACGATGAATATGATCGTGTTTCATGAAGAGATAAGGGGTTTCAATGGTCTTTCAAAGCAATAATTTGATGCAAAAATTTGTAGGAAATAATATGAAGCTGGTTCAAATGGCCATCAACCATTTAAAACACCGAAAATACTCACAACTCCGTCCCGACGACCGCGCAGCACCGCGCACGCCACACTACTGGCACAATGCCAAAACTGCTGTCACAGCGGAAATGTTTTTTTTCTCGATTGCAATTGTGGAATTATTTATTAAACAGAAGATGATCTTTCCGAAAAACCGACTGATTTCATACACAGATGCATGGAAAATAAAAAAAATCTCGGTAAGTTTATTTGTATTGTTTTGTCGATTTTGACATGCTCCTAGTTTGCAGCCATATTTCGATATGTTCTACAGGGAGTTCAGAATTATTTCAGGACCAATCTTTTCCTCATTCATTTTCCCGTCGATCATGAAATTTTTAGAGCGGAACAATTGGTTTCCAGGCGGTCCGAGCGGTTTTCGTGAGAAGGGTGCAAAAATCGGCGTCATTTTTAGAGCCTCGACACCAGCTCAACACAGGACCCTATGGGAGACGGTGAAGTAGCGGGAGCAATAAATAGAGCGCTCTAATTTTAGCTTATTTCCCTGGTGTGTCACCGACTGATCTCTGCTATTTTTGTTCAGATCCGACTATTTTCAAATTCATTATTTGAAAATAGTCGGATCTGAACAAAAATATCAGAGGGCATTCTCAGCACTATTCTAATCATGAATCTGCCAGGCATTTGATGCGCATTTGCTTCAATCAGGGTGCAGATCTGCTTTTGTATGGGGCCGTACCCAAATCTGCTATATTTGGGTACGATGACGTCACATGCGTACCCATTTTTAGCAGATTTCTGCTAAAAATAGCAGACTGCTAAAAATAGCAGATTTTACCATAGTTTCCCCGACTGAACTGGTTCGCCACCAGCAGGTTGGTATACTCTTCTTGCAGGTACCGGAGTTGTGCGATAGCTATAGTCGATAGTTTAGAGAGGACGGGCTCTCTGCTTGTACACTGAGAGAGCAGTTTCAATACGGTCTCCTGATACCGCGCACACTTCTGAATGACCTGGAACTTCGGCCAGTCAGCCTTGCTGACGCCTGCTCTTGAATCACCGACCACCAAGTCCGGTGGAAGTCTGACCTTTACCAGACTTTCGCGAATGCTCTTAAAGTCTGTCTGCAGATCACTGCTCGCGCCCACTTCAGACTCACCGAGCGGCTGCGGCTGAGTGTCTGCGCATTCTTGAGTGTCGACCAGCCGACGACCGGCGGTGTCGGTCTTCAAATGCTCACTGATTGCAGCCACTGAGCTTTCCAACTTGTCAAACCTCTCAAGAAGGTTGTTGAACCGTTCCTCCATGAGGAAACAAGCCGCCTCGAAATACCGGCGGCTCGCGCAACACGGAGCGTCGCGGCTCGTGCGGAGCACCAACGCAGACTGACCCCGCCCGCGACCTCGGTCACGGGCCGGGGTCAGCCCCTGGCGGCGAATGTCGTAACTACGGTTCACTTATCCAAGGGCTTATTTTTGGAGATTATTTTTGATCAGTTATGGCTATGGCTCTGAACTCAGAGGCACGCTTCACATGATGCCATGAAACCAGTGTGATTCTTGGCCTTCCCCGCGCTGTCCCGATAAGCATTCCCAGAGAAGAGGCATTGTTCTGCTGAAATGTTTTCACGCCATTGTTGCATGGTGATAAACCAACAGACAGACATGAATAAAGTAGCATTCGAAGTCAGAGTTTGGGTAGAAATATCATCGACGAACAGGTCAGAAAGAAGCGAGAGATGACGTCCTATGGCGCTACAAAGTACAAAAGTAACAAGGCGGAAGCGCATCTTCAAAAACAAAACAAAAAAAACCTGCGTACATCAATCGTGCCGTAACTAAAAGCCCCTGGTTCAAACGCTGTTTCCAAATTTTTGTCAGCGGTCAGGCTTTGGGCCAAGGTATATCGGACTACTGTGAAGTGTGCCTGAATGCGTGCGACTTGTCATGCAAATGGGAGCAAATTGATCCTTGACAAAAAATGTATCTGTGAATGATTAATTTGGCCAGTAATTGTTCTTTGGTAGAAACAGAATCGTATATTTCGGTAAGAAGTTCAAAGGAGGCTTACATTGCCGAGCACTAAACTGTCCCAGCGCTCACTCATGGTAATAGGGCAATGACAAATACTGGGTACCAACAAGTTAAAAAATGCATGCAGTACCCGACTATAGACGCAAAAGCAGGTGGACATGTAGACACAATCACATCCGGACCATTAACAACTGGCCTACATTATTGGTCTGCAAATCCACTATAACTTCTCACATTTCACAATAAAGAGCCCAATACATGTCGCTTTGGAGCCCTTCCTAATTCCATCGGTTAATTCGACACTTCCATCCGGTCCCAATCAAACCATTACCCCGTCCTTCCCCCAATGCTGACACCCTTTCGCAGTTGGGGTGCCAGTGCCCGGCGCGAAACACGTGGCCGATCGACGCGCCTTTTCAGCTCGGTTGGCGCCTTTTTACTGCCAACAGGTGTCGGGTCCCGCTCTGCGGGAGGTCTGCGTCGGCGTCGGCGACGGCGACGACGGTTGCAGGGACGGTGAGGGAGAGAGAGAGAGAGAGAGAGAGAGAGAGAGAGAGAGAGAGAGAGAGAGAGGAGAGAGAGAGAGAGAGGGGGAGCTAGGAAGGACGGGACAGGGGCTGAGGATGTGCTGAGGCCTCGTGGGAGGACTGTCGCCACGCAAGCACGCATTCGCTGCCGCGACATGTTGAAGGCTGGACCTATGCTCTACGCTACTACTGCATTCAGCATTTGCCAAGCTATTGTTAAAGGGACTATCCCACCTTTAACATGGAGTTTGAGTTGAGATAGCCAAGTTTGCGGCGAGGTTCAGAAACCACTATATATCTAGGTTGCAACCCCCGCGGCCTCTTGGTGTTGAAGAAATTCGTTCCCTTCATTTGAAAATGGGCCTTGTACAAGGCCCTATCTTCAACATGGAGCGACCGTTAGTGTGACGTCACCTCGTTTAGTCATTCTGATTTAAATGGGTTTGTTCGTTGAAAAATCGCTTAAAACTTGGACTGAACTTTGTTGTGGTGCCTACAGAGTAAAAAGAATCAGCTTTATGACAGTAATGTGGCCTGGGGAAGGAGGTAATTCTGGGCTGTGACGTCACATATTTGAAAGTTTGTGTTTGGAATATGGGAGCCTAAGATGTTTAATGAAAAATAAATGCCAGAACCGTGTTCCTGGTCATCCAATATATAAAGTCGGACACAATTTAACTGGTTTTAACAACATTTTAGAAGGTGGGATAGTCCCTTTAAGTGACACTTGGAAACGCGTTTAATATAGATAAATAGCAATTTGTCAGCACATTATTATGCGGAAAGACACTGGCAATGGCTCCAGTAAAAATGCGGTGCTTATCATTGCGACATTACAGGCACGATTCGGCATCAATTAAAAACGGTCTTACCAATTAAAACGAACGTGACCCACAGAAGCATTTCAGCCCGCGGCCGGAGAGGAGCCAATTTCAGTTTTCATCGACCGATCTGTCTTCCCGTCTCACATCAAGCGAAGACCACCCGTCGCTTCCTCTTCTGATGCTAACCCTTCCTTGGATGGGCCATTATCCGCTGTAAAGAGCCCAATAATGACCTTATTGGCGGCGTTTCGACGTGCCCTCGGCTCATTGGCGCCGCTTGTGAGCGTAATCGTCCTCAGTCTCTCGGATCATCACGCCAATCGTGACGGAAAGTCGGTCCCCTCCGGTGCCGGCGCGGGTCGCAAGGGTCAGGAAATTCGTCACAGTGGGGGACCCAGGCCTCGGCGACGGGAGATGAACCAGGTTTATGGTCCGGCGAGAGAGAGGGAGAGAGAGAGAGAGAGAGAGAGAGAGAGAGAGAGAGAGGAGAGAGAGAGAGAGAGAGAGAGAGAGAGGAGAGAGAGAGAGAGAGAGAGAGAGAGAAAGAGAGAGAGAGAGAGAGAGAGAGAGAGGGAGAGAGAGAGAGATAGAGAGAGAGAATGAGAGAGATGGAGAGAGCAGGAGCAGCGTTAGAGATGTGACCGATTCGGATATTTTCCCTGCAGCTGAAGCGGGAAAGTGATAGGTAGGGTCAAAAGAGTAAAAAAATAGGTACAGCTGTCATCACATGCTTTGAGAGCTGCTCGAGTGCTTCTTTCCCTCCACGTGTTGTGAGAGCTGCACGTGGTTCCACGTGTGTGACCTAACCACGTGCCATTGAGACAACATGTGGCGCTCCGGCAGGCGGGACAGCAGGCAAAAACTACACTAGCCAACCTGCGGGGTATAGCCGCACAGGGAGCTGAAAGGGCTGGGTGACTGCCGAATACCAAGGAGCAGTGTCGCTCTCCAGCGAGTGATGAGCGTTTGCTTCATTCAGACGTGACCATGTCAAAGTGTGTTTGGGTCGTCTTGCGGTCGTGCCATTACCAGACACTTCGGAGTTTAGATTAAAAAATCTTATTTTCTTTACATTATAGTGATCATAACTCGTAGAACGTCGATTCTGTAGCATGGAATAAAAAGGCCTCAAATTACGCATACGAATTTAACATGAAACAGCAGCGCAATAGAAAAATGATGCTGCAATTCGCAGATTTCAAGCATTTCCATAGTGTCGAAGTTAAGCTCAAGAAAATGCGAGCGCGAAGTTTTCTTTAACCGATACAAAAAACGGATCGTCTTAAAATGTGGACGGTATGCAATGAAAAAACGCAGGTACCGATGTCGACAATTTACTTGATCAGCTACAGCTTGGTTTTTTATTGAAGCCAATGCCGTCGTCGATGACTGTCATTATTCTGCAGCAATCGAGAAAAGTCCGTAAAAAGATATATCGCAGAGTGCGTTTGTCGTCATTCGATCTCACAATCAAAATCAAACTGCATATAAACAAAACTTTTATTTGAGCACTTTCGCGCTCACGCTAAATGGCACAGTTCGTGTGTAAATTTCCACACGAACAACACATCTTCCCTGTTCTCTCCAAGCCCGAAAGTGGCCGCCCGAAAGGGAGTTCTATAGCCTTGGTGGCCGCTCTACATAGTCGGCACGTGTCTCTCGGCGTAACACGGGAGCAGCATCGGGTCGCCCGGGGCCGGCCGACCTGCGCGCCGCCCCGCGGCCGGTCGACGAACTACCACAGTCAGCAGGTGCCCGCAGCGCGCTGCCGGAGAGCATCTGCATATGGGGGAGGGGGCACTCCTCCCTCCCCCAGCCGACGCTGCATATATATCCCATAACCGCCAGCGCTCGGTCCGGTGAGGTGGACCCTACGGCCGAGTCCGGAGTCCGCACTCCGCCCGCCCGGCGGAACGGCGGAACGGCGGCGGGGCAGCGCTGACCGGCCAGGGGGCGCCGCCGCCGCCGCCGCCGCTGCCGCTGCCGCCGGAATAGCCGCCCATTGCGTGACCTTGGCTGGCGGGGCGTCTTCGGCCGGCGTGCTGCCGGGTTGGCGGCGGCTGGGCGGCCGACCAGCGGGCTCTCCGAGCGACCCACCCGTCTGCTGGTCCCAACCCAACCCCGACGCCGCCCAGGGGAGAGGCAGTGGGCCGGAGAGGCAGAAAAGGAGCTGGGGTGGGATCAGGGAGAGGAAAGAGGAATAATCGAGAGTAAATATAAACAGACAGGCAAACGACCACGGACCAACCCACGGCGGTAAGGGAAGGACCGTGCTCCTCTGAGAAAGAACGGAAGGGACTTATGGTGGCTTGGGGAAAAGAAAATGGGGAACAAAAGAGGTAAGAAGTACAAAAAATGCTTGAAGCACCCCAAACAACCCAAACTTAGGACTAGAAAGCCATACGGTGTTACTAGGGCGTAACTCAGAACATGGCAGAACACCACATCGGCACCGTAGCTCAGAATCTCCATGCAACATCTGCATAGTGCGGTCCACTTCATCAATAGATGCGCAATGCCAGCATGCACGCTTTTCGAATCACATGCATGATTTCGGTAGCGCCTAATAATGTATTCGCATGCCTAGTCCTAAGATTGAAATGTTCTTCCTTTATCCAGAAAATGGTTGCACAAAAAGCATTAAATATCAAAACCTTTCCTTGCTGAAGACTGATGAACAAAACCACCACACATATTATTTGTCGGTGAATTAGAACTACGAAATAAACGTCTGACTTATGTCAGCACTTCAAACGCGTCCAAATATGAAATGCACATGGACACATATTACTCTATGACATGTTATACATGTGCATGCATGCAGCGTAACATGTAGTGCAGCACGCTCCCAAAGCACCCGACTGCAGTAAGTCCAAATAAAATCACGGCGCATCTCGCACCGGCTTGGCCAGCCCAACGACTCGTCCACTGCGCCGACACCGTCTCAGTTGCTCCACGATTGCCTTGGAAACAGGCGAGACGAGTTTTTGTCGACCGGCTCGACGGCTACGCTTCCGACAAGTCTGGTTTGTTGCAGTCGGACCGCAACCCTGCCCGGCCAGTCCGCCGCCGGACAAATAGCCGTCAGTCTTGCGCCGAGTGGCGCTAGACGGATCTTACCTGAGTCGAGCTGAGGTGAGACAGACTGAGACAGTCTCTGAGACACCGAGACACCGTCACTCTGGGCTAGACAGACGCCCCAATGTTGCAGTGAGTCGGGTCGTACGCTAACCGACAGACGAGTTTTCTGAGCCGTGTCTGTTCGCTGAGATGGATCTCTCGCGAGCGTGGCAGAAAAGCATTGGTGGAGGCAATGCGGGGCAGATTAATGGTGGACTTGTGTGGCAAGGACTGGATGTGAGGCCACAGTAGCAGGGGCGGCGCCACGGGTTTTCGATAGGGGGGGGACGGGGACGGGGGCTTGCCATGACCGAAAATCCCAAAAGTAGATACCTACTGATCGTGTATGCAAAAAAAAAAAAAACGAGGCACGTAACGCCGCGAAACTTGGCAAAGCCCGCAAAGCCCAAAACACATCGAATGGTGCATCCCGTTTCCAAACTTATCCTAGGACACCTAAGAATCGATCACCTTTTCAAGCATCCTTGCCTCTAAATCAAAATTTGCAGTCTTGCCAACTCAAAGCTGGTTTCCTACAAGCTGCGAATTGCTTAGGTATGAGTAGCAGTGCCAACTATTCTTACGTTTCGTACTTTCAAATTTTCGATCTTACGTCTGGTCAGCTTCATGGCTTCACCATCATACGTCTATAGTCATGGAGGAAAAGTGGGAATGTCTTCTGCTCTGACAAGTGCGCCAAAACTGCAATATAATTTCAGAATCATGACATCACCACCTGTTCCATATGCAACGGGCAGGGTGCAGCTTCTGGCTAGCCGTCAGTGGTCATGTCATCGGTGCGTGGTCACTCAAAAGGTCATGCTAGGTCATGGAAGGTCACCAGCCGTTATTTGATCACACTTTCTGATGGATGTTACTTACCGAGAGCTTCGCAGGAAAAACGAGCGCATGCACCGCTGAAAAAAAATTGAGTGAAAGGGTCTCAGGTCCGGCGACCTCTGCAGGTGAAATGCCCCAGGGTAGGATTCCGGTCCTTGTTGATTAACTTCGTCAAAATGGCAGTAGAGCTGTGATGTCGGCACCATTGTGTTCGTCATGATCGAGCTGCAGCACGACCTGCAGTCGTTCTCATATTCCCCCTCCCTCCAATCGTAACAACTACAGCAGGGATTGGCAAATGGCGGGGCAGTGGGCACCCCCTTTGGGAGGTAATGAAGGTCTCTGGAAACCTCATCCCTCATCTCTTTAGCATTAGTGGCTCTCCTTATGGAACAGGTTTCTTGACTGGTCTGTTTCACCCCAGAATTCAAAGACTAGTCAAGGTAAAACCGAGCGCACCACAGTGAACACAATTTGATAAGCTGGTGTACCTATCTCAATTTTCATGTAGAACCTTTTACGTATCACGTACCTAAAACCCTTCGTGCACTCATGCAAAAGCAACTGCCATGTTTCAACAGCTGGTAATGGCATTTTCACAGCCGCTGACGTAAGAAGGGGAGGTGGGGCTCGATTAGACCCCCAGCCGTTCGGCCGCCGACCGAACTTAGTTTTGCAGAAGAAAAAAAAAACGAGTGCTATCGAGCCCCTTGACGAGAGGGAGCCGATGCTACCCAATTATAAGGTCTTGGGCTACTGCGTGCTTTTTTGGTCCTGCCTGTGATCTATCCGAACACTTCTCCCCACAAGTGCTGGGGTTAAATGGCAATAGATTTCAAATGGTTCCTGTGGTAGAACTGCCATGCTTGAATTTGACTAATTAGGAATGGAAAATATCCATATAGTAACGGAAATCTATGGAATTTCAGTAAACTTGGTTTTGTCGGCAATGGGGTGTGGCAGTGGTGGGAGGTAATAACCCTGCCTGGCGCCGCAAAAAGGGGGGGGGCGCGATCCCCGAGGCCCTGCCGATCACCTTATTACTACAGGCATCACAGCTCCACACCTTTTGCAGATGGCCAGGACCCCTGCGATAGGTACATCCCAACAGCAATCTTTATTCAGAACCTGCCTTGATTAACCAACGATGCATTAAATGCGACGGATAACTCTACAATGCATTATTATCAACTATTGAACGGGCCTCGCCGATAGGGGGGTACTGTACCCCCCAAACTTTCGATAGCGGGGGACCTGTCCCCCCCCCCGTCCCCCCCGGTGGCGCCGCCCATGCACAGTAGTGTTGGTGCTTTCCAGGTGTTGTACGCATGGAGCCGTAAGAATACATGTAACATGTTAATTGACAACTTAAAGTAAGATACTAAAAGCTTGGTGACTTGGTGAGCAAATAAGAAAGCATCAGTAATTCGTGAAATTATTGAAATTATTCTAAAAACTATGAACATAATAAAGAGTTGATGTACTACGAAGGAAAGAAACGAGGTGGGAATGAAAACGTCCTATGAGATGACCTGGAGTTGGGATCAACCGGTTCACCCAGTTGCGGGCAAATGCCGCAAAATCAGTCGAAATCTAGCGGAACACGACGATTCTCTAAGATTTGAGGCTGTTTCGAGAGCCCAAAGGACCCATGTATGGCAAAAGTTAGTTCATGAAATACTTCAAGGCTTTGACTTTTTATTCCATGGTTTAAATAGCTAGATGTTAAATTTATACTATTTTGAGGCACGACTGGCCTCTGCAGTAACCCCCAGCCATCCCACCCATGCGTCCCCCCTCTGACCCTGCTACGTCCCTCTGGCATGGCGCTGCAGGCCGCGGGGAGCAGCGGGTCAGGTGGGGGGGGGGGGGTCGGCGGTGCAGAGGCCAGCCGTTTCCCGGTTTATATGTGACCGCCAACCGAGCGTGGCTGGCATCTGGCGTCCCTGGCCGCGCCGCCCGGCTAAAGTAAATAAACGACACAGGTCTTTACGGCGTGCTGTGGCCGCGAGACCGACGCTGCGGACTGGGGAGTTGGCCTCTGGATGGTCTGACCTGGGGCGGGGAGTCAGTTTGGGTTGGTCTGACCCGGGGGGGGGGGAGTCAGCGTCTGACCTGGGGCGGGGAGTCAGTTTGGGTTGGTCTGACTAGGGGCAGCTTGAGGTCAAACCGCCGCGCTGGCTAGGCGAGATGGGATCATCAGATCGGGTATGAAGAGTCCCAACTGATCTGGGATCGAGGGTTGTAGTGGGGATCACTGTTAGAATGATTTGGGACAATCAGTACCTACCAGAACGGTGTCTAAACATTTATCAGACGACATATCAGAAGAGAGGATTGGTTCCATTTCGTGATAAATTGGATGCCACTCAAAACGAAACATTGTGGCAGTTTAGCCTGTAGCCAAATGCTCAAACTGCCTTTTATCCATCACCATTGCCGTTAGTGTAATTTTGAAAGCGTATTTTGTGATTCGACATAGTCGCACTGGTAATACAGCTTCATTGGGACTATGAATTTGCCATTGTTGATTGTCGCTACGGTTTATATTACATGTAGCCATAGTAGCGTATGTACTTGTAATGCGGAAGAAATATGAGCACGAGCCACGAACGTTTTTTGAATCACATGATAAAATATACAGACATTACTATTACATTCATTGCGTGATGATTGTCTAACGGTCCCTTTCGGGTGACGGAAGAGAACTGCCCCTTCGGTCACAAAACTTCACATTACTCGCTATCAAGGCATCTTTTCCTGGTAACTGTTTGTGCTCATTAAGATTTTGAACATTTCTGTCTCGTGACGCGGCTGTCTGCGTGACGCCATTACTTTTCCCTGGCTTTTTTATAATCTTTGGCACGTGCAGTGCAGCACGGCTCGTGCAGTAGATCTTAAATATTGTGTTGGGTTCAAAATAATGCTGCAGCCAAAAAGCAGCAAAAAGTGGTTCGTATTCTTTTTGCGTTTTTGTTTTGTGTGACAGGATATGCTTTTACTAAGTACGGTTCACTTTTCTTTGATACTTTTCAGTTTTTAGATTGCAGCCATGTAGTCATGCGTGTAAAAGAAGATTATGTTTTTAATTTGTGTATGTGATGATTGTCAAACGCTTAAAATGAAATAAAATGTAAGATCAGTGCAATGGACCACCTATGAGATACATAAGATCTCAAACAGTTTTGTTTTCCACCAGTCATCATGGTGACATTTGTAGAGAAAATATGTCGATACTTTTTCCGTTGACGAACGCGCGACCTAAGCACCCGACATTCTTACACATTGTTTTCTTTAGGCTGAGACAGTGCAAACTGCGAAATACAAGCCGGAAAACCCTGTATTCCTTCGGAGTGATGCAGTGATCCCGAATGAATGCAGACGAGTTTCTTGTACCAAAGCCTCGCAAGGTGACGATTCAGACACCAGACAACCTATACATTCGATTTTTCACCAAGTTGATCCGGTTTCCATAGATACAAAAATAACTTTGCTCATACACGAGGAACAAGTCCTCGACTACTGTTTAGCCGTCAATTTCCGCTGGTCTTAAGGCCAATTACATGATGTTTTGGCACCACGACAGCTTTCTTTCATACCACAGCAGACTATACGCCGAGAGACACGATTTGTTCCGTATGAAGTCAGCACAGCCGTGACTAAATGATCAAGAACGAGGCGGAAGTGTTGCCCCGACAGGCTCCATTTTACTTAAGATATGAAATGCGCATAGGCTAGTTTGTGCTTGTAAACTATGCGGCATAGTTTATGCCTGCTTGTAATGCGGAAGAAATATGACAAAAAAAGTAAGCTTGAAGCATGACAAGACTATCGGCATGAATGCAAATGGCAAGTCCAAAAAGCATACGATTTACTAAATGAAACAGATGTTTGTTTTTAATCGAACAGAATTAGTTCCTTGATCTTGGTTCGTAAGACAGTCACCCACTTGTGATTAGGTGGCCTAGACAGCATTATTATTCAACCAGTGTGTTGGAAGCCTTTAGTTTGGGAACAGGAGCTTCTGACTTCCATCCAGCAAATGCACGATTCGACCTTTTTAAAATCGGATTGCCTCATCAGAGTGCTACTACTCCTACACGCTCCCGTACAATGAATCATCCTCCTGAATAACGACAAGATCATCCATATGATATCCCGACAAACCGAGCACAGTAAAACTCGAGCTAGCCCGATCAATCAGCGTGTGTGAGCGGTACGCTCATATAGACACCATTTGTCATTCAGCGCTGACCCACAACACAGATCGCTGGAGTTTATACAGTGTCCACTGTCCACGCACAATGATGGATGAACTTCAGCAGACCATTCGTCCGCGGCGCCGCGGATGGGTACGCTCTTCTGACGGTCGTACTGCGACGAATCGCCTGTCCAAGCATGACAGTACCCGAGAGGACTGATTCGACTGTGCAGTGTTCAGTTGTTCACCGTTCAGTCTTCGCGCAACATTGAGAGTTGAACGTCCCCTTTTCCCCCCTCAGAAAAAAACTGCTCCAGTGTCCAGTGTCCCCTCACTCTGGCATTCCATCTCATAGCCCACAGTCCTTCATAGAGCAAGTTCTATCACTCAGTCCCTCCCTCAGATAGCTCAGAGCCCGCAGCCCTTTCCACAGCCCCCTCCCTCGGGTAACCCACAGCCCACAGTGCTTCCCAAAGCCCACTCCCTCGGAAAGCCCACAGCCCCTTCCTCAGGTAGCCCACAGCCCTTCCCTCGGATAGCCCACAGCCCCTCCCTCGGATAGCCCACCGGCCCTCCCTCGGATAGCTCACAGTCCCTCCCTCGGATAGCCCACCGTCCCTCCCTCGGATAGCTCACAGCCGACAGTGCTTTCGGCAGCCACCTCCCTCGGATAGCCCACAGTCCCCTCCCTCGGATAGCCCATAGTCCCCTCCCTCGGATAGCCTACAGGCCCTCCCTCGGATAGCCCACCGGCCCTCGGACGTCCCGTGCCGTCAGCTCCGATTTACAGGGCTGCCCGACAGCCGTCCCGCTCCGGCAGCCACTCGAGCGGCTGCACTGCCGTCTGAGCCGCTTAAAAATACTGCAGCGGCCCTCCAAGGCTCGCCATTCTTCTGCGTCTGGTAGTTAGACCGATCTGGCCTTGTCGGACGCCGAGCGGTTGCTCTAAGCAGCTCTACTAGTAACCATCCGGCGTCGTATAGTGGCCCTGATAGCCCCGACTCGGCCGAGATGGCCCTCAGCGGTTTGCGGCAGTCTTGGCAGAAAACCGCGGAGATCCACTAGGAAAAAGCATGAGCACTGTGCATGAAAAGCCTAATTAGTGTCCGTAAAAAGGATTGATATATGATGAGAGTGTAAGGAAGGAAGAGAAACCAATGCGATACAAGTGGTCGACCGTCGTGGTTTTTGTCTCCCTCACAAACAGGGCAGTTGCTAGCCGCAGTTCGACTTTATGTAGCTGTATTTCACTCTGACTGTCAGGATCTTGCATACGTTTTGCAGACACAATGCAAGCCTGGAGTGAGTGGCATTGTGGCGATACTAATACAGGCGCACTTCCTGCTTTGCATTTGTTAGCTGTGAGCTGGCTTTGCAAGGTACTGGCATGCTGGATCATGCTGAAGGAAACAGCTCACCCAGAGCTCAGGAGAGTTTCAGTATGAGATCACCTTTGCCATTTCTAGAGGAGTATTTGGGGCTAGAGCCATTGCGAGCTGTTGCAGATCAACCCAAGCTTATAATAATAAAGCTGGCCTGCATGATATGTATCG